>NC_081389.1:7967229-8267229 GCF_030684315.1 Stegostoma tigrinum | reverse complement strand
CACGTCTGCGTGGATTCCCTCCGGGTGCTCCGGTTTCCTCGCACAGTCCAAAGATGTGCAGGCTAAGTGGACTGGCCATGCTAAATTGCCCATAGTGCCTAGCAACGTACAGGCTAAGTGGATTAGCCATGGGAAGTGCAGGGTTAGAATGGGAAACTGGGTCAGTGTGGATTCAAATGGCTGAATGGCCTGCTCCCACTGTGTCGGGATTTTATGATATCCGTGTTGAATGAGACATACAATTTGAGTATGAATTGTAATTATCACACAAAAATGTTGTGAAAGAGATATAAATGGGTGTTGGAATGTGTACCCCTCATGATTCAGTGTAGGTTTGATCAACATGTGCATTGAGTTCAGAACGGAATCATAAGGTTTTGTGGTAAGTGTCATTGTCAATGTGTGTATGTGCTAAATCTGTGACCACTAACACTCAATATTCATGGTAACTTGAGTTGTAAATTATATATAAATAGCATTTATATATGTGACCACACACTAGCAACTCTTGCAGATACATGGTGTCCTCAATGTAGTAATCTGTACTAAAGTTCTTCACAAGAGTGTAAACAGGAAAAATTGACACTGAGATGTTCACGGAGACGTTTGGACAATGAACAAAGATTATTGTCACAAGGCAGATTTTAAGCATTGTCTGAAGCAAGAGATCGATATGGAAAAGTTAAGCCAGGAAATTTTGGAACACGAGCGATTGAAGGCATGCCAGCAGCCTGCAGAGTGAAGGAAACTGTGCAGAATTGGAGGAGTGCAAAGTTCACAGAAAGATATAGGGCTGGAGGAGGTTTCACAAACAGGGAAGGGCTTTAAACACCAAGATGAGAGTTTTGATGGACTGATAGCCAAAGTAGGTCAGTGAGCACAGGGATGAGGAGTGAGCAGAACCTTTTGCAAGTTAGGACATGAATGACAGAGTTTTGTATGAGCTTAACTCTAAAAGGGGTGAAATATGGAAGGCTGGTTGAGAGGTGATAAGAAGCCATCAGTCAGAAAAGTGTTGCTGTGAGTTTTAGGTGGGATGAGACTGGGATGGAAAGGGTTGGTACTTTCAGATATCGCACATTTCATGATTGCAGCTGCAGTATTGTGATAAGAAAAAACTGGAAACACGTAACCCAGCCAAGCATGTGCCAGTATGGAATTGTTGGGCTATGCATAAAAATTCCTTTTGAAAATCACGGTTCAAAGAGCAATTGCCATCAGATAACATCGAGCCCGTGGTAAAAACCAAAAGAACTGCAGATGCTATAAATCAGAAACAAAAGCATAAGTTGCTGGAAAAGCTCAGCAGGCCTGGCAGCACCTGTGGTGAGTTAACATTTCAGATTGAGTGACCCTTCCTCAGAACTGGGTCAATGATAACCTTCTGTGCCTTATTGAGGTACAAATGAAAGTTTGATGTTTACTTGGGAAAGAGGTTAACCTCCCTTTTCATTAAAGCAGTGAAAAACACTCCTGATGAAAAACAATGCTGTGAAAACGGGGGTCAATTCCCCAAATCTCTTATTGAGTGTTGCTCAGTGTATTAGAACGGATGCAACTGTGCTCCATCTTAATAATTGTGAAGAACTATAAATGTAATGTACATGAAGCTATCAAATCTGCCCTTTTCTGTAACACGGAATGAATACACTTGCTTCATATTTCAAAGCCTCTATTTTTGGTTTTTGTCTCTTCCATTTTTCGTATTATTTTATGATCCAACACCAGTATTCAAAACTCATTTGTCAAACTGCTTGCCCCATGAGGATTCCTACTGAGGATGAATTTTATTGTGAATAAGACAGGAAAACATTTTAAATGTAAATGTATGGCTGTGACTGCACATTCTCGTCACATGAACTGCTCCCATGAAAGGTATGATAAATGATAAATTATACCCTTTGTTGACATGTTCATTGGGTTATTTATGGCTCATTAATTGAATTGAAAAGCTTTGTTGGCACAGCAGGGATCTGGTACTCTGTTTGCTTTACTGTGAATGAGGACAGTTTGTACCAGATTGGGCTTATCTGTTCAAAGTACTTTGCTGAGTGTAAATTGCACCTTCAAACGAAATTGCACCTTTCGCTAAATGCAAGTCAAGGTTTTCCGAACTTCAGGGTGATTTGGTGGTTGCAATGGTTTGGTTTATGTACAACATATGACACAATATGATACTGGATAGTGGGAAAAGAGTGCAAATATCAGCTGATGTTAGGGTTAACGCTCAAGTGAGGATTCATGTTAACGGTAGGATTAGGAATGGACCGAGTGTGAGAGTTTGGGTTGAAGTTAGCATTAAAGTTAGGCTTGTGGTTCATTCTAGGATTGGGACCTGGTTACGGAAAAGACCGGGGGTTAACACTTGGGTTTGAGTTGGGGCTACAGTTCAACTGAGGCCTGAAGTTAGAGATTATATTTGGTTTAGGCTTAGTTTCGTAAATTTCCTGCATCTATTATATTTTGACGAGTGGTGGGATCTGTTGTTCTTTAACTCTAGAACATGTCAACAAACCACGTAAGCTATCATTTATCAAACCTTTCACAGAAACAGTTCATGTGTGAACAACAAGCAGTTTATATTTAAAATGTATTCCTGTCTTTTTATTCACACTAAAATTCATTATTGCAGGGCTATGGGGAAAGCAGTGGCGTGGAACTAAATGGATAGCTCTTTCAACATGCCAGCATAGGTAAGATGGCTGAATGTCCTCCTTCTGTGCTATATGACTTTTGCATTGACTGATGTAACCCAAGTTTTATCAAGATGCTTGAATGTAAGCTAGCACGCAAAAATTTCATAAATCCATATTTTGCTCCCAGTGTGATGATTCTGGAGGCAGTGGAGTTTTGTCTAAATCAATGGTGCTTAGATTTAGATTTTATTGTCACGTGTCCTCAAGTTCAGGAGTACAGTGAAAAATTTATAATGCCAACACACACAGCACCATGTTAGGTACAAAGGTACCTAGGCACAAACAACTTCGGAAATAAAGCAGTAAGAGAAACAAAGTTAAGAAGATAAACGATGCCCTCATACAATAAATAGAAAACTAAAGAAATAAGGTAATAGTTAACATTAAATGTCTTCTTAATTTAAAATGGTGAAATAAAGGAATTAAGTTAAAAGCTCAGCAGTCTTTGATGAGTCCTCCAGCTGTTTTGCTGTCCAGGAGACCTCAGCTGCCTGTTCTTGATGCTGATAATTCTTGGGCTGATAGTTCCACGTGATTCTACTTTCTTGCCGTGAGGAGAAGAAGTGGCGAATCAACATGAAAGCCGAGCCAGACCACTGTTGAGGCTGGTCCAGCACATTCAGTACACAAAGCAGGGCATTGTTATGAGAGTACCATAAATTAGGAGAATGACCTCAGTAGACCTTGACAGTCTGTGTAGGAAAGAAAATGGCCATGTAGAAGCGAGAGCCTACTAATTAAGGCAAGGTAAGCAGAGGAACAGAAGAACAGATCATAGAACCATGCAGCACAGAAGAGGCCTTTCTGCCCATCATGTCTGCACCAACAAAAACTACCCTGGTCCCACTTTCCATTGCTTAACCCATAGTCTTGAATGTCACAACATTTCAAGTGCTCATCCATTGTTATTGTGGTGAGGTTACCCAGAACAGATTCCCACCATTCGCTGGTGAAAACATTTTCCTCAAATTCTCTCAAACTTGCCAGCCTTTCACCTGAAAATGATGGTGCCCTCCTTGTTATTGACCACTCAATAAAGCTGCTTCCAATCCACCCTGTCCATGCCCCTCATAATTTCATTGACCACTATCAAATCCCCTTGCAGCCTTCTCTGCTCCAAAGAAAACAACCCAAGCTTATGCAGGAAAACGAGGTGTACAGCTGGATAAGCACAGCAGGCCAAGCAGCACCAGAGGAGCAGGAAGGGAGATGTTTCGGGTTTATCCAGCCTCCCTTCATTGCTAAACTTCTCCATCCATGATAATAAATGGTGAATCCACTTTGCACCCCTTCCATTGCATCCAATCTGTTGCAGCCTTGCGGATTCAAGATCTAGTTTAGAAATGTCAAGTCTTACCAGACATTGCTCAATACTTTTTTCAGACAGAGCAATTTCCTTTCTGAATGCTTCTGCATTCTCAATCCAAGATGGCCAGCATAGTGACGTAATGTTCATGCTCCTGAACGGATCTGCTCCCGGTTGACCGCATCCTTCTTTCCCTTTCATTTTCATCATCTCTCTTTCTATTTTCCTTCAACTTCTTCATGTCAGAGGCAGAGGAGGTGTCACAGTGAGGGATGTATTACAGTGGGGGAGGTGTCACAGTGAGGGAGGTGTCACAGTGAGGGATGTATCACAGTGGGGGAGGTGTCACAGTGAGGGAGGTTTGCCAGTGAGGGAGGTGTCTCAGTGAGGGAGGTGTCACAGTGAGGGAGGTGTCTCAGTGAGGGAGGGGTCTCAGTGAATGAGGTGTCACAGTGAGGGAGGAGTCTAACTGAGGGAGGTGTCACAGTGAATAAGGTGTCACAGTGAGGGAGGTGTCACAGTGAGGGAGGTGTCCCAGTGAGGGAGGTGTCACAGTGAATAAGGTGTCACAGTGAGGGAGGTGTCACAGTAAGGGAGGTGTCACAATGAGGGAGGGGTCTCAGTGAGGGAGATGTCTCAGTGAGGGAGGTGTCACAGTGAGGGAGGGGTCTCAGTGAGGGATGGGTCACAGTGAGGGAGGTGTCACAGTGAGGCAGGTGTCTCAAGGAGGGAGGTGTCACAGTGATGGAGGTGTCTCAGTGAAGGAGGTGTCCCAGTGAGGGAGGTGTCTCAGTGAGGGAGGTGTCACAGTGAGGGAGGTGTCCCAGTGAAGGAGGTGTCACAGTGAAGGAGGTGTCACAGTGAGGGAGGTGTCACAGTGATGGAGGTGTCCCAGTGAGGGAGGGGTCCCAGTGAGGGAGGGGTCTCAGTGAGGGAGGTGTCACAGTGAGGGAGGTGTCTCAGTGAGGGAGGTGTCAGAGTGAGGCAGGTGTCTCAGTGAGGGAGGTGCCACAGTGAGGGAGGTGCCTCAGTGAAGGAGGTGTCTCAGTGAGGGAGGTGTCTCAGTGAGGGAGGTGTGCCAGTGAGGGAGGTGTCATAGTGAAGGAGGTGTCACAGTGAGGGAGGTGTATCAGTGAGGGAGGTGTCCCAGTGAGGGAGGTGCCTCAGTGAGGGAGGTGTCACAGTGAGGGAGGTGTCAGAGTGATGGAGGTGTCACAGTGAGGGAGGTGTATCAGTGAGGGAGGTGTCCCAGTGAGGGAGGTGTCTCAGTGAGGGAGGTGTCACAGTGATGGAGTTGTCACAGTGAGGGAGGAGTACAGTGAGGGAGGGGTCACAGTGAGGAAGGTTTCTCAGTGAGGGAGGTGTCCCAGTGAGGGAGGTGTCTCAGTGAGGGAGGTGTCTCAGTGAGGGAGGTGTCAGAGTGATGGAGGTGTCTCAGTGAGGGAAGAGTCTCAGTGAGGGAGGTGTCCCAGTGAGGGAGGTGTCTCAGTGAGGGAGGTGTCACAGTGATGGAGGTGTCTCAGTGAGGGAGGAGTCTCAGTGGGGGAGGTGTCAAAGTGAGCGAGGTGTCTCAATGAGGGAGGTGTCTCAGTGAGGGATATTGGGGGAGGTGTCTCAGTGAGGGAGTTGTCTCAGTTAGGGAGGTGTCACGTTAAGGAGGAGTCTCAGTGAAGGAGGTGTCTCAGTGAGGGAGGTGTCCCAGTGAGGGAGGCGTCATAGGGAAGGAGGTGTCCCATTGAGGGAGGTGTCCCATTGAGGGAGGTGTCTCAGTGAGGGAGGTGTCACAGTGATGGAGGTGTCTCAGTGAGGGAGGTGTCACAGTGATTGAGGGGTCACAGTGAGGGAGGTGTCCCAGTGATGGAGGTGTCACAGTGATGGAGGTGTCTCAGTGAGGGAGGTGTCTCAGTGAGAGAGGTGTCTCAGTGATGGAGGTGTCCCAGTGAGGGAGGTGTCTCACTGAGGAAGGTGTCACAGTGAGGGAGGTGTCACAGTGAGGGAGGTGTCAAAGTGAGCGAGGTGTCTCAATGAGGGAGGTGTCTCAGTGAGGGATATTGGGGGAGGTGTCTCAGTGAGGGAGTTGTCTCAGTTAGGGAGGTGTCACGGTGAAGGAGGAGTCTCAGTGAAGGAGGTGTCTCAGTGAGGGAGGTGTCACGGTGAAGGAGGAGTCTCAGTGAAGGAGGTGTCTCAGTGAAGGAGGTGTCACAGTGAAGGAGGTGTCACAGTGAAGGAGGTGTCCCAGTGAGGGAGGTGTCTCAGTGAGGGAGGTGTCACAGTGAGGGAGGAGTCCCAGTGAGGGGGGTGTCTCAGTGAGGGAGGTGTCTCAGTGAAGGAGGTGTCTCAGTGAAGGAGGTGTCACAGTGAAGGAGGTGTCCCAGTGAGGGAGGTGTCTCAGTGAGGGAGGTGTCACAGTGAGGGAGGAGTCCCAGTGAGGGGGGTGTCTCAGTGAGGGAGGTGTCACAGTGATGGAGGTGTCTCAGTGAGGGAGATATCACAGTGAAGGAGGTGTCTCAGTGAAGGAGGTGTCACAGTGAGGGCGGTGTCTCAGTGAGGGAGGGGTCCCAGTGAGGGAGGGGTCTCTGAGGGAGGTGTCAGGTGAGGGAGGAGTCTCAGTGAGGGAGGTGTCAGAGTGAGGCAGGTGTCTCAGTGAGGGAAGTGTCACAGTGAAGGAGGTGTCCCAGTGAGGGAGGTGTCTCAGTGAGGGAGGTGTCACAGTGATGGAGGTGTCTCAGTGAGGGAGGTGTCAGAGTGAGGGAGGGGTCACAGTGAGGGCGGTGTCTCACTGAGGGAGGTGTCCCAGTGAGGGAGGGGTCTCAGTGAGGGAGGTGTCTCAGTGAGGGAGGTTTCTCAGTGAAGCAGTTGTCACAGTGAGGGAGGTGTCACAGTGAAGGAGGTGTCCCAGTGAGGGAGTTGTCTCAGTGAGGGAGGTGTCACAGTGAGGGAGGTGTCTCAATGAGGGAGGTGCCTCAGTGAGGGACATTGCGTGAGGTGTCTCAGTGAGGGAGGTGTCCCAGTGAGTGAGGTGTCATAGTGAAGGAGGTGTCTCAGTGAGGGAGGTGTCACATGGGGGGAGGTGTCACGGTGAAGGAGGAGTCTCAGTGAAGGAGGTGTCTCAATGAGGGAGGTGTCCCAGTGAGGGAGGCGTCATAGGGAAGGAGGTGTTACAGTGAGGGAGGTGTCCCATTGAGGGAGGTGTCCCAGTGAGGGAGGTGTCTCAGTGAGGGAGGTGGCACAGTGATGGAGGTGTCTCAGTGAGGGAGATATCACAGTGAAGGAGGTGTCTCAGTGAAGGAGGTGTCACAGTGAAGGAGGTGTCACAGTGAAGGCGGTGTCACAGTGAGGGAGGTGTCACAGTGAGGCAGGTGTCCCAGTGAGGGAGGTGTCCCAGTGAGGGAGGGGTCTCTGAGGGAGGTGTCTCAGTGAGGGAAGTGTCAGAGTGAGGCAGGTGTCTCAGTAAGGGAGGTGTCACAGTGAAGGAGGTGTCTCAGTGAGGGAGGAGTCTCAGTGAGGGAGGTGTCACAGTGAAGGAGGAGTCTCAGTGAAGGAGGTGTCTCAGTGAGGGAGGTGTCCCAATGAGGGACGTGTCATAGTGAGGGAGGTGTCCCAATGAGGGAGGAGTCTCAGTGAAGGAGGTGTCTCAGTGAAGGAGGTGTCCCAGTGAGGCAGGTGTCATAGTGAAGGAGGTGTCACAGTGATGAAGGTGTCCCAGTGAGGGAGGGGTCTCAGTGAGGGAGGTGTCACAGTGAGGGAGGTGTCTCAGTGAGGGTGGTGTCACATTGGGGGAGGTGTCACGGTGCAGGAGGAGTCTCAGTGAAGGAGGTGTCTCAGTGAGGGAGGTGTCCCAGTGAGGGAGGGTTCACTGAGGGAGGTGTCACAGTGAGGGAGGTGTTTCAGTGAGGGACGTGTCCCAGTGAGGGAGGTGTCTCAGTAGGGAGGTGTCACAGTGATGGAGGTGTCACAGTGATGGAGGTGTGTCAGTGAGGGTGGAGTCTCAGTGAGGGAGGGGTCACAGTGAGGGAGGTGTCACAGTGAGGGAGGGGTCACAGTGAGCGAGGTGTCTCACTGAGGGAGGTGTCTCAGTGAGGGAGGTGTCACAGTGAGGGAGGTGTCTCAGTGAGGGTGGGTTCACTGAGGGAGGTGTCACAGTGAGGGAGGTGTCTCAGTGAGGGTGGTGTCACATTGGGGGAGGTGTCACGGTGCAGGAGGAGTCTCAGTGAAGGAGGTGTCTCAGTGAGGGAGGTGTCCCAGTGAGGGAGGGTTCACTGAGGGAGGTGTCACAGTGAGGGAGGTGTTTCAGTGAGGGACGTGTCCCAGTGAGGGAGGTGTCTCAGTAGGGAGGTGTCACAGTGATGGAGGTGTCACAGTGATGGAGGTGTGTCAGTGAGGGTGGAGTCTCAGTGAGGGAGGGGTCACAGTGAGGGAGGTGTCACAGTGAGGGAGGGGTCACAGTGAGCGAGGTGTCTCACTGAGGGAGGTGTCTCAGTGAGGGAGGTGTCACAGTGAGGGAGGTGTCTCAGTGAGGGTGGGTTCACTGAGGGAGGTGTCACAGTGAGGGAGGTGTCTCAGTGAGGGAGGGTTCACTGAGGGAGGTGTCACAGTGAGGGAGGTGTCACAGTGTGGGAGATATCTCACTGAGAGAGGTGTCACAGTGAGGGAGGTGTCTCAGTGAGGGAGGGTTCACTGAGGGAGGGGTCACAGTGAGGGAGGTGTCACAGTGAGGGAGGTGTCTCAGTGAGGGAGGGGTCTCAGTGAGGGAGATGTCTCAGTGAGGGAGGTGTCACAGTGAGGGAGGGGTCTCAGTGAGGGATGGGTCACAGTGAGGGAGGTGTCACAGTGAGGCAGGTGTCTCAAGGAGGGAGGTGTCACAGTGATGGAGGTGTCTCAGTGAAGGAGGTGTCCCAGTGAGGGAGGTGTCTCAGTGAGGGAGGTGTCACAGTGAGGGAGGTGTCCCAGTGAAGGAGGTGTCACAGTGAAGGAGGTGTCACAGTGAGGGAGGTGTCACAGTGATGGAGGTGTCACAGTGATGGAGGTGTCCCAGTGAGGGAGGGGTCCCAGTGAGGGAGGGGTCTCAGTGAGGGAGGTGTCACAGTGAGGGAGGTGTCTCAGTGAGGGAGGTGTCAGAGTGAGGCAGGTGTCTCAGTGAGGGAGGTGCCACAGTGAGGGAGGTGCCTCAGTGAAGGAGGTGTCTCAGTGAGGGAGGTGTCTCAGTGAGGGAGGTGTGCCAGTGAGGGAGGTGTCATAGTGAAGGAGGTGTCACAGTGAGGGAGGTGTATCAGTGAGGGAGGTGTCCCAGTGAGGGAGGTGCCTCAGTGAGGGAGGTGTCACAGTGAGGGAGGTGTCAGAGTGATGGAGGTGTCACAGTGAGGGAGGTGTATCAGTGAGGGAGGTGTCCCAGTGAGGGAGGTGTCTCAGTGAGGGAGGTGTCACAGTGATGGAGTTGTCACAGTGAGGGAGGAGTACAGTGAGGGAGGGGTCACAGTGAGGAAGGTTTCTCAGTGAGGGAGGTGTCCCAGTGAGGGAGGTGTCTCAGTGAGGGAGGTGTCTCAGTGAGGGAGGTGTCAGAGTGATGGAGGTGTCTCAGTGAGGGAGGTGTCACAGTGATGGAGGTGTCCCAGTGAGGGAGGTGTCTCAGTGAGGGAGGTGTCACAGTGATGGAGTTGTCACAGTGAGGGAGGAGTACAGTGAGGGAGGGGTCACAGTGAGGGAGGTGTCCCAGTGAGGGAGGTGTCTCAGTGAGGGAGGTGTCACAGTGATGGAGGTGTCTCAGTGAGGGAGGAGTCTCAGTGGGGGAGGTGTCAAAGTGAGCGAGGTGTCTCAATGAGGGAGGTGTCTCAGTGAGGGATATTGGGGGAGGTGTCTCAGTGAGGGAGTTGTCTCAGTTAGGGAGGTGTCACGTTAAGGAGGAGTCTCAGTGAAGGAGGTGTCTCAGTGAGGGAGGTGTCCCAGTGAGGGAGGCGTCATAGGGAAGGAGGTGTCCCATTGAGGGAGGTGTCCCATTGAGGGAGGTGTCTCAGTGAGGGAGGTGTCACAGTGATGGAGGTGTCTCAGTGAGGGAGGTGTCACAGTGATTGAGGGGTCACAGTGAGGGAGGTGTCCCAGTGATGGAGGTGTCACAGTGATGGAGGTGTCTCAGTGAGGGAGGTGTCTCAGTGAGAGAGGTGTCTCAGTGATGGAGGTGTCCCAGTGAGGGAGGTGTCTCACTGAGGAAGGTGTCACAGTGAGGGAGGTGTCACAGTGAGGGAGGTGTCAAAGTGAGCGAGGTGTCTCAATGAGGGAGGTGTCTCAGTGAGGGATATTGGGGGAGGTGTCTCAGTGAGGGAGTTGTCTCAGTTAGGGAGGTGTCACGGTGAAGGAGGAGTCTCAGTGAAGGAGGTGTCTCAGTGAGGGAGGTGTCACGGTGAAGGAGGAGTCTCAGTGAAGGAGGTGTCTCAGTGAAGGAGGTGTCACAGTGAAGGAGGTGTCACAGTGAAGGAGGTGTCCCAGTGAGGGAGGTGTCTCAGTGAGGGAGGTGTCACAGTGAGGGAGGAGTCCCAGTGAGGGGGGTGTCTCAGTGAGGGAGGTGTCTCAGTGAAGGAGGTGTCTCAGTGAAGGAGGTGTCACAGTGAAGGAGGTGTCCCAGTGAGGGAGGTGTCTCAGTGAGGGAGGTGTCACAGTGAGGGAGGAGTCCCAGTGAGGGGGGTGTCTCAGTGAGGGAGGTGTCACAGTGATGGAGGTGTCTCAGTGAGGGAGATATCACAGTGAAGGAGGTGTCTCAGTGAAGGAGGTGTCACAGTGAGGGCGGTGTCTCAGTGAGGGAGGGGTCCCAGTGAGGGAGGGGTCTCTGAGGGAGGTGTCAGGTGAGGGAGGTGTCTCAGTGAGGGAGGTGTCAGAGTGAGGCAGGTGTCTCAGTGAGGGAAGTGTCACAGTGAAGGAGGTGTCCCAGTGAGGGAGGTGTCTCAGTGAGGGAGGTGTCACAGTGATGGAGGTGTCTCAGTGAGGGAGGTGTCAGAGTGAGGGAGGGGTCACAGTGAGGGCGGTGTCTCACTGAGGGAGGTGTCCCAGTGAGGGAGGGGTCACAGTGAGGGAGGTGTCTCAGTGAGGGAGGTTTCTCAGTGAAGCAGTTGTCACAGTGAGGGAGGTGTCACAGTGAAGGAGGTGTCCCAGTGAGGGAGTTGTCTCAGTGAGGGAGGTGTCACAGTGAGGGAGGTGTCTCAATGAGGGAGGTGCCTCAGTGAGGGACATTGCGTGAGGTGTCTCAGTGAGGGAGGTGTCCCAGTGAGTGAGGTGTCATAGTGAAGGAGGTGTCTCAGTGAGGGAGGTGTCACATGGGGGGAGGTGTCACGGTGAAGGAGGAGTCTCAGTGAAGGAGGTGTCTCAATGAGGGAGGTGTCCCAGTGAGGGAGGCGTCATAGGGAAGGAGGTGTCCCATTGAGGGAGGTGTCCCATTGAGGGAGGTGTCCCAGTGAGGGAGGTGTCTCAGTGAGGGAGGTGGCACAGTGATGGAGGTGTCTCAGTGAGGGAGATATCACAGTGAAGGAGGTGTCTCAGTGAAGGAGGTGTCACAGTGAAGGAGGTGTCACAGTGAAGGCGGTGTCACAGTGAGGGAGGTGTCACAGTGAGGCAGGTGTCCCAGTGAGGGAGGTGTCCCAGTGAGGGAGGGGTCTCTGAGGGAGGTGTCTCAGTGAGGGAAGTGTCAGAGTGAGGCAGGTGTCTCAGTAAGGGAGGTGTCACAGTGAAGGAGGTGTCTCAGTGAGGGAGGAGTCTCAGTGAGGGAGGTGTCACAGTGAAGGAGGAGTCTCAGTGAAGGAGGTGTCTCAGTGAGGGAGGTGTCCCAATGAGGGACGTGTCATAGTGAGGGAGGTGTCCCAATGAGGGAGGAGTCTCAGTGAAGGAGGTGTCTCAGTGAAGGAGGTGTCCCAGTGAGGCAGGTGTCATAGTGAAGGAGGTGTCACAGTGATGAAGGTGTCCCAGTGAGGGAGGGGTCTCAGTGAGGGAGGTGTCACAGTGAGGGAGGTGTCTCAGTGAGGGTGGTGTCACATTGGGGGAGGTGTCACGGTGCAGGAGGAGTCTCAGTGAAGGAGGTGTCTCAGTGAGGGAGGTGTCCCAGTGAGGGAGGGTTCACTGAGGGAGGTGTCAGTGAGGGAGGTGTTTCAGTGAGGGACGTGTCACAGTGAGGGAGGTGTTTCAGTGAGGGACGTGTCCCAGTGAGGGAGGTGTCTCAGTAGGGAGGTGTCACAGTGATGGAGGTGTCACAGTGATGGAGGTGTGTCAGTGAGGGTGGAGTCTCAGTGAGGGAGGGGTCACAGTGAGGGAGGGGTCACAGTGAGCGAGGTGTCTCACTGAGGGAGGTGTCTCAGTGAGGGAGGTGTCACAGTGAGGGAGGTGTCTCAGTGAGGGTGGGTTCACTGAGGGAGGTGTCACAGTGAGGGAGGTGTCTCAGTGAGGGAGGGTTCACTGAGGGAGGTGTCACAGTGAGGGAGGTGTCACAGTGTGGGAGATATCTCACTGAGAGAGGTGTCACAGTGAGGGAGGTGTCTCAGTGAGGGAGGGTTCACTGAGGGAGGGGTCACAGTGAGGGAGGTGTCACAGTGAGGGAGGTGTCTCAGTGAGGGAGGGTTCACTGAGGGAGGTGTCACAGTGAGGGAGGTGTCACAGTGAGGGAGATATCACAGTGAGGGAGGTGTCTCCGTGAGGGAGGAGTCTCCGTCAGGGCGGTGTCCCAGTGAGGGAGGGGTCTCTGAGGGAGGTGTCACAGTGAGGGAGGTGTCCCAGTGAAGGAGGTGTCACAGTGAAGGAGGTGTCCCAGTGAGGGAGGTGTCTCAGTGAGGGAGGTGTTACAGTGAGGGAGGAGTCCCAGTGAGGGGGGTGTCTCAGTGAGGGAGGTGTCACAGTGATGGAGGTGTCTCAGTGAGGGAGATATCACAGTGAAGGAGGTGTCTCAGTGAAGGAGGTGTCACAGTGAGGGCGGTGTCTCAGTGAGGGAGGGGTCCCAGTGAGGGAGGGGTCTCTGAGGGAGGTGTCAGGTGAGGGAGGAGTCTCTGTGAGGGAGGTGTCAGAGTGAGGCAGGTGTCTCAGTGAGGGAAGTGTCACAGTGAAGGAGGTGTCCCAGTGAGGGAGGTGTCTCAGTGAGGGAGGTGTCACAGTGATGGAGGTGTCTCAGTGAGGGAGGTGTCAGAGTGAGGGAGGGGTCACAGTGAGGGCGGTGTCTCACTGAGGGAGGTGTCACAGTGAGAGATGTGTCACAGTGAGGGAGGTGTCACAGTGAGGGAGGTGCCTCAGTGAGGGAGGTTTCAGAGTAAGGGAGGTGTCTCAGTGAGGTAGGTGTCACAGTGAAGGTGCTGTCTCAGTGAGGGAGGTGTCTCAGTGATGGAGGTGTCACAGTGAGGGAGGTGTCTCCGTGAGGGAGGAGTCTCCGTGAGGGCGGTGTCCCAGTGAGGGAGGGGTCTCTGAGGGAGGTGTCTCAGTGAGGGAGGTGTCACAGTGTGGGAGGTGTCACATTGAGGGAGGTGTCACAGTGAGGGAGGTGTCTCAGTGAGGGAGGTGTCACAGTGAGGGAGGGGTCACAGTGAGGGAGGTGTCAACAGTGAGGGAGGAGTCCCAGTGAGGGAGGTGTCACAGTGATGGAGGTGTCACATTGAGCGACGTGTCACAGTGAAGGAGGTGTCCCAGTGAGGGAGGTGTCATAGTGAGAGAGTTGTCCCAGAGAGGGAGGTGTCACAGTGAGGGAGGTGTCACAGTGAGGGAGGTGCCTCAGTGAGGGAGGTTTCACAGTGAGGGAGGTTCCTCAGTGTGGGAGGTGTCACAGTGAGAGATGTGTCACAGTGAGGGAGGTGTCACAGTGAGGGAGGTGCCTCAGTGAGGGAGGTTTCAGAGTAAGGGAGGTGTCTCAGTGAGGGAGGTGTCACAGTGAAGGTGGTGTCTCAGTGAGGGAGGTGTCTCAGTGAGGGAGGTGTCACAGTGAGGGAGGTGTCTCAGTGAGTGAGGAGTCTCAGTGAAGAGGTGTCACAGTGAGGGATGTGTCACAGTGAGGGAGGTGTCACCGTGAGGGACGTTTCTCAGTGAGGGATGTGTCACAGTGAGGGAGATGTCACAGTGAAGGAGGTGTCACAGTGAGGGAGATGTCTCAGTGAGAGAGGTGTTACAGTGAGGGAGGTGTTACAGTGAGGGAGGTGTCTCAGTGAGGGAGGTGGCTCAGTGAGGGAATTGTCACAGTGCGGGAGGTGTCACAGTGAGGGAGGTGTCTTAGTGGAGGAGGCTGGAGCAAGAGTCATGTCAACAGCAGCAAGTTGGAGTCTGCAGTGTTAGCTCATGGCTAAGGTAGGCCTGGAGCAGGGACTCTCCAGCTTTGGATGCATGGTGGGCTGGGATCGGGTGCCCTCGCGATGTGAGGCTCAGATCGGATCTCCTTGCGATGTCAGGCCTGGATCAGATCTCCTTGCGATGTCAGGCCCGGATTGGGTCTCCTCACGATGTTAGGCCCGGATCGGGTCTCCTTGCGATGTCAGGCCGGATCAGATCTCCTTGTGAAATCAGGCCCGGATCGGGTCACCTCACGATGTCGGGCCAGGATCAGGTCTCCTAGCAATGTCGGGCCTAGATCGGGCCTCCTCACGATGGTCGGCCCCAAATCGGGCCTCCTCACGATGTCGGCCCCGGATCGGGTCTCCTCGCGATGTCGGGCCCGGATCAGGTCTCCGAGCGATGTCGGGCCTGGATCGGGTCTCCTCACGATGTCGGCCCCGGATCGGGCCTCCTCGCGTTGTCGGCCCCGGATCGGGTCACCTCGCGATGTCGGGCCCGGATCAGGTCTCCGAGCGATGTCGGGCCCGGATCAGGTGTCTGAGCGATGTCGGGCCCGGACCGGGTCTCCGAGCGATGTCGGGCCCGGATCGGGTCTCCTCACGATGTCGGGCCCGGATCGGGTCTCCTCTCGATGTCGGGCCTAGAACGGGACTGCTCACAATGTCAGGCCCGGATCGGGTCTCCTCACGATGTCGGGCCCAGATCGGGTCTCCGAGCAATGTCGGGCCCAGATCGGGTCTCTGAGCGATATCGGGCCCGGATCGGGTCTCCTGGCGATATCGGGCCCGGATCGGGCCTCCTCGTGATATCGGGCCCGGATCGGGTCTCCTCACGATGTCGGGCCCGGATCAGGTCTCCTCGCGATGTCGGGCCCGGATCGGGTCTCCTCGCGGTGTCAGGCCTAGATCGGGACTGCTCACAGTGTCGGGCCCGGATCAGGTCTCCTCACGATGTCGGGCCCGGATCGGGTCTCCTGGCGATATCAGGCCCGGATCGGGTCTCCTAGCAATGTCGGGCCTGGATCGGGTCTCCTGGCGATGACAGGCCCGGATCGGGTCTCCAGGCGATGTCGGGCTCGGATCGGGTCTCCGAGCGATGTCGGGCCCGGATCGGGTTTCCTGGCGATATCGGGCCCGGATCAGGTCTCCAGGCGATGTTGGGCCCAGATCGGGTCTCCAGGCGATGTCGGGCCCGGATCGGGTCTCCTGGCGATGCCGGCCCCGTACGGGTCTCCGAGCGATGTCGGGCCTGGATCGGGTCTCCTGGCGATATCGGGCCCGGATCAGGTCTCCTAGCGATGTCGGGCCCGGATCGGGTCTCCTCACGATGTTGGGCCCGGATTGGGTCTTCTCGTGATATTGGGCCTGGATCAGGTCTCCTCACAATGTCGAGCCCGGATCGGGTCTCCTCACGATGTCGGGCCCGGATCGGGTCTCCTCACGATGTCGGGCCTGGATCGGGTTTCCTAGCGATGTCGGGCCTGGATCGGGTTTCCTAGCGATGTCAAGACATGATTGGGTTTCCTAGCGAGGGCGGGCCTCGTTTAGGCCCCCTAGCGTTGCCAAGCACGGATCGGGTTTCCTAGTAATGTCAAGACATGATTGGGTTTCCTAGCGATGTCGGGCCCTGTTTAGGCCTCCTAGTGATGTCAGCAGCAACGGAACTGGAGACTCCAGGAGCATCGGCTGGAATAGAGACTTATTGTGGCCTGAAGACCGGAACACCTTACAGAAACCCTGGAGACCTTTAAAAAAACCAGGAGCTTCACTTGACAAGAAGGGCTGGGGAGTTGAATTATTTCTTACTTTTATGCCTTTATGTTTTTCTGCCATTGAACAGAAGTTGAAGCTTTATTTAAGAAATTACTTTTTGTTCATTTTGTTATCACAATCTGGCAACAAAACACTTCCCAAATACATGACATAATAAAATTGTTCAAATTCAAATCCTCCTACAGTGTGGTGACCAGAACTGCACATAGTACTCCAGTACTAAAGTTTTGTATAAAACTCCAACTTCACATCCTTGTTCTTATAATCTGTACGACTAAAGGAAAGTCCAGAGAATATGGGAACATAGGAACTGGAGTTGGCTATTCAGCCCCTCAAACCTGTTCCATTATTCAATGAGATCATGGCTGATCTGTGACCTAACTCCATGTACTTGCCTTTGGCCTATATCCCTTAATACTTTTGCTTGACAAGAATTTATCTGTCTTAGATTTAAAATTAACATGTATTACAGTTTCCACTGCCATTTGTGGAAGAGAGTTTCAAAACTTTTACCCTTTCTGTGTAGAAGTGCTTGCTAATATCTCTTCTGAATGGTCTGGTCCTAATTTTCAGCGTATGCCTCCCAATTCTAGAATTACCAACCAGTGGAAATAGTTTATTTTTTCTGTCTTTCCTGATGTTTCCTACCTATTCCTGTTAATATCCTGAAGACTTTGATCAGATCATTCCTTAACCCTATAAATTCTAGAGAAAATAGGCCTATTTATCCACGCTTTCATCATAACGTAGACCATGAAGTCCATCTATCATTGTTGTAAATCTACATTGTATTTCCTCCAAGGCCAATATATTCTCCCTCAGATGTGGTGGCCAGATCTGCTGACAGCCTCCAAGTGGGGTCTAACCAGGCTTTTGTATAAGTGCAACATAACTTCTGCATCAGTTCTGAGGAAGGGTCGCTCAACCCGAAATGTTAACTCTGATTTCTCTCCACAGATGCTGCCAGATCTGCTGAGCTTTTCCAGCAATTCCTTTTTTTTGTTTCTGATTTCAGCATCCCCAGTTCTTTCAGTTGTTATAACCTCTGCATCCTTGTACTCCAGCCCTCCACTTATAAAGTCCAACATTCCATTTGCTTTCTTGATTATTTCCTGCACCTGTTTGTGACATTTCAAAGATCTATGCACTCGAACCTCCAATCTCCATTGTATTTGATATCATGCCATCTGGAAAGACTACTGATTTATCCTTTTAGAGTGCAAAGTGAAGACCCTCACACTTGCTCATATTGAACTCCATCTACCACAGTTTTGCCCCTTCACTTTGTTTATCAATATCCCCTTTTAACTATACACTGCTGTTTACGCTGTCTGCAGTGCTGCTGAACTTCCAAAGAAACTTGTAAGGGGTCGACTCTGAAGTTTTTCAGTGTGGTCCTGCAAAAAGAGACTGTTAGATAAAATTAAAACTCGTGGAGTGGAAGGCAAATTGGTGACCTGGTTAAGAGATTGGTTGGAGGGTAAAAGACAACAGGGAGAACGTTTGTGCACCAAAATTGGGAGGAAGTGTTATCCCACAAGTATCTGTGTTGGGACCTTAATGATTCACTACATTTATTAATGACTTTAGATAACACAGTTGAGAGACATATATCCAAGTGTGCTGATGACAAAAAGATTGGCGGCTTATAAATACTATAGACAGAAACATAACTTAAAATGTCGTTGATAGATGATGTGAGGAGTCAAAACTGTAGCTGATGAATTTCAGTACCGTCAAGAGTGAAGGCATTCATTTTGTTCTGAAAGTGATACATCTGAGTAATTTTTAAATGTTGAGAATTGGAGCCGTGGACATCCAGGGGTATTGAGAGGTCCATGATGCCCAGGTTATTAAAATGTACTGGTCAAGACAAAGAAAAATCAAAAATCCTCTTAAAAGACAAGAAGGAGGAAGTTTTTTTTGTCTCAGTAAAGCTCTGATTTGAACATATCAACGTATTCCACATATTTATAGGCATTAGACCTTGCGAATATTCTGACCATGAAAGGAATATCGTGTAAATTCATCACAATGTGAATTATGAAGACAGGTTATATAAATATATTGCACTTTCAAATAGCCCAAGGCACTTCATAAGGAACTTAACAAGCAAAATTTAAGCCGATCTACCTAATGTAATATTTTGGGCAAGTAGTTGGAAGCTCGTAAAAGAGGGAGGTTTTAAGATGTGATTTAAAAGAATGAGTTCTGAGGGTTGTAGGTTTAAAGAAAAGGAATTACAGACTGAGCAACTGAAGAAAAGATGGGGTGTAGCTATTTGTGAAGATCACGGGAAAACACACAAACATGCTTACACACACAGACACACACATTGCATACATACTCATACTCACAGACAGACACACACACACTCACATATACATGTACACACACACATATACACACAGTCTCACACAAGTTCATACGCGCACACACACTCACACTGTCTCTCTCTCTCTTTCTCTCTCTCTCTCTGTCTCTCTCAGGGACCCCACGATCCTATCTAGGATTAGAAGATTCTGCCCCAATAATTAAAATTTGAGAAGCAAGGTTTTGGTGGATCAAGGGCCGATGTGGAATCACTCAACAGAGGGAGCAAACTTGTTGTAAACTAAGCTGTGGCAACAGATTTTCTGATAAGCTTATATTTTCAAAGGATGCTAGCTTGGAGACTAGCCAGAAAATCACTGGAATACTGGAGTCTAAAGGTTTTTCAGAAGGATTGATGTTGAGATGACTGTTGGCCATCTTTGACATAAATAGTTATGAGAAAAACGAGGGGATTTAAGCTATTTGGATATGAAGGAGATCTATTCCATCATTCATTAAGATCATGGTTGATCTTATTGTGGCCTTAATTCCATTTTCTTGCCTAATAGCTATAACCTTCAAATCCCTTGTCACTCATAAATTTGTCTAAATCAGCCTTGAATATATTCAGCAATCTAATCTCCACTGCTTGATGAAAAATACAAAGGTTTGCACTCTACTACGGGAGGGAATTTCTCCTTACCTCTGTTTTGAAGGCAGGACTCCAAGTCTAGTTTCACCAACACAGAAAAATATCTCACCATCAACCTTGCCCATAAAGGCATATTCATAAAGACTCTTACCAATATTTATGGATGCGCCATAGCAACCATCCTATCCAGATGCATCACAATTCGGCATCGCACCTGTTGTGCCCAGGACTGGAAGAAACTACAGAGAGTTATGAACACAGCCCAATCCATCACACAAACCAAACTTCCATCCATTGACTCTATTGGAAAGGCAGACAACACCAAAGACCCCTCCCACTCCGATTACAATCTCTGCCAGCCTCTTCCGTCAGGCAGAAGATACAAAAGCTTAAGCACATACCAACAGATTCAATACAGCTTCTTCCCCGCTGTTATTATACTTTTGAATGGTCCTCTTACAGTTTAAATTTAATGTTGTGCACCTTCTCTGCAGTCATAACACTGTATTCCTCACTGTGTTCAATTACCCTAATGAACGCTGTGTAGTAGGATCTGCTTGTACTGCGTGCAAAACAAAACTTTTCACTGTACCTCCGTACAGGTAACAATGATAAATCAAATCAAGTCAAAAAATCAACCTATGTCCCCTCAGATTCTCATATGTTTCATTAAGATACCTTGCTAACTTTAAAGTTTCATTGAATATAGACCAAACCCTACTCAACGTTCCCTCATAACACAAACCTTTCATTCTTGGAATCAGTCTAGGGAACATTCTCTAGAGTACTTCTGTTGCAATTAAGTAAATCTTCACATAGTATGCTAAATGCAATTTCACCAATGCCCCACACTTCCTTATTTTTATATTCCATCTCACTTGCAATAAATGCCAATATTCCACTTCACTTCCTAATTACTTGTTGTACACACTAACACTTTTTGATTCCATGATTTCTATCCAAATCCCTCTGCACTGCAACATTCTGCAATATTTAAGTCATATTCTGATTTTATGTTCTTCCTGCCAAAGTGGATAACCTCACATTTTTCCACACGATGCTTCTGCCAGACTTTTCATCACTCTTTTAACCTATCTATCTATTTACCAACTCTTTGGACCTTCGAGCAGGTGGGTTTGGTTACAAACGTTTCATCATCCTGCTAGGTAACATCGTCAGTGCACCTTCGATGAAGCGCTGGTGTTCTGTCCCAATAGTTATTTATGTGCCTCGGTTTGCTGGGGTGATTGCCATTACTTTCAGTTCTACTCTTTGGTGGTTTGTATATCGGGTCCGGTTCTGTGTGTTTGTTGATGGAGTTCCGGTTGGAATGCCAGGTTTCCAGGAATTCTCTTGCATGTCTCTGTTTGGCTCGTGCTATTATGAGTAAATTTCCCAATTACATAGGCCAAACTGGAAGAACACTGACAATAAAGATACACAAACACTAATTAGCCACCAAGATACATGACCAATTCTCACTGGTCTCAATACATGGACAAAGCTGGACATGAATTCGACTGAGACAACACATCCATAGTAGCATGAGCGTGGAATTCCTGGAGGCCTGGGATTCAAACTGGAACTCCATCAACAAACACATTGAACTAGACCCGATATACAAACCACTGAGAAACAGAACCGGAAGTGATGCCAACCACCCCAGCAAACCGAGGGATGTAAATAACAAGTGGGACAGAACACCAGTGCTTCACCGGAGGCGTGCTGACAATGTTACCGAGCAGGGCGATGCAATGTCTGCAATAAAACACACCAGCTTGGCGAGCAAGTCTACAACCTCATCCACAGCCAGAGCTACAGATCTTCTCAAAAACCGATTTGTATCTTCCTCACAGTTTACTGTCTCATGCATATGCAGATCAGTAGCAAATTTGGCTATAATGCATTCAGTTCCTTCATCTATGTCATTCATAAAGATTGTAAATAGTTGTGGTCCCAGTGCTAATCCCTATGGCACTCTACTAGTTAGAGTTTGCTAGTCTGAAAATGACCCATTTATTTGGTTTTTTAGCCAATCTTCAATCCACGTGAATAAAACACCCCAACATCATGAGTTTTAATCTTTTACGTAGCCCTTTATTGAATGCCTAAAGGGTTCAAAGGGTGTAAGGAGAAAGCGGGAACATGGGACTGAGTCATCTGATCAGCCATGATCATTTTGCATGGCAACTGGCCTCAAAGGGCTGAATGGCCCGCTGCTACTCCTGTTTTCTTACAGCCCTCACCCAGGTGGATGTCCTGCACTGAGGAGATGCTGGCCAATGGGATTGGCTGACAGGTCCATCATTCAAGGCATCTCCAAAGCTGACTAGTGAGAGCTGCTGGTGGTGTGGGAAGAGCCTGGAAGAGGGCCACTGCTTTGGCACAAAAGGGATCCTGAGGGTTTTATGTTTGAGATAGATACGAGGGGATGAGGGGTGGGCCAGGTTCTTTCAGGCTGGTGCCACAGACACAAAGCTGTGATGACATCTTGTGCCCCCCCCCACCCCGGCATGCACCAAGGATACACCCTGGGTAAGCTGCCCCTTTCCTTGTTGCCTTTCTTCATGTTGACATACAAGGATTAGCTGCATTTCCTGGTTCCACTGCCTATGCCTGACATATTGTAATAGCAGCAGCATGTTTTCAGAGTCAGTGTTTGGCCTCCAGTTATTTAGTTACAAATGGTGAATGACTGCCAGTTCTGGCACCATTCTAAGATAGCATTCCTACAGTGTGGGAAGAAGCCATTTAGCCCATCAAATCTGCACTGATTCTCCAAAGACCATTTCACTTCCCTACTTTATCCTTACACTTTCCCATGGCCAATCCTACACATCTTTGGACCATGAGAGGAAGCCGGGGCACCCGGAGGAAACCCACACAGACATAGGGAGAATGTGCAACCTCCACACAGATGGTCACCTGAGGCTGGATTCGAACCTGGGTCCCTGGCCTCACTGTTGTTGATCTCTACGACTATAATTCAATGCATGAGGGAGAAAGGAATGGATGAATATGTTGAACGAGTGAGCTGAAGGATGGGTGAATTCTCGTTTGAAGCATGAGCACCAGTATGGGCCTATTGGGCCAAGTGGCCTGTTTCTGTGATGTGAATACTATACTATGCAGGAAGGAGTCTGAACAAGGTGGAGCTTTGGAGGTGGTGGTAGTTTACAAACACGAGACATCAAAGGTGGGTGTTTGGAAGTGGAGATTGATGGTAGGAAAGCAAGATAAACTTTCAGTTTATGTAGTACCTTTCATAACCTTTGGGTTTTCCAAAACACCTCACAGTCAAGGAAGTACTTTTGAAGTGAAGCCATAAGAAATGCTGCAGTAAATTTGCAAACATCAAAATCACACAAACATCAATTTGACAATGATCTGGTGATCTGATTTTGTGACGTTGGTCGAGGGAAGGCTATTGACCAGAACATCAAGGATAAGTTGCTTCTGCAAAATAACACCAAGGGATCTTTTACCTCCACCTGACACAACAGACAGCCTGAGAGAACAAGGTGTAGAGCTGGATGAACAAAGCAGGCCAAGCAGCATCAGAGGAGCAGGAAGGCTGACGAAAGGGTCTAGGCCTGAAACGTCAGCCTTCCTGCTCCTCTGACGCCGCTTGGCCTGCTGTGTTCATCCAGCTCCACACCTTGTTATATCAGATTCTCCAGCATCGGCAGTTCCTATTATCTCTGAAACAGACAGCCTCTCGGTTTAGTGGCTCACCTGAAAGATAGGGCCTCCAACTGTGCAGTGCATTCTCAGTAGGGTGAGAGGATAGAGATTTACAAAAGACATGAAGGGCAAATTTTTTACACTGAGAGTGGCTCACATATGGAATGTATTTTGTGAGGAAGTGATGGATGTGGGCACTATTACAACATTTCAAAGGCATTTGAGTGAATCGGAAAGTTTGGAGGGATATGGGCCAGCAGCAGACAGGTGGGAGTTTGGGGTTATGTTTGGCATGGACTGGTTGGACTGAAGGCTCTGTTTCTGTGCTGTATGACCCTACGACCACAGTCTTGTGCAGCTGAAGTCCTGCAGGTATGTGGGTGCAGCAGGCAGTGAAAAAGGCAACTGGTATCTCGCAAGAGGAGCCAAGTACGGGAGCAGTGATGTGTTGCTGCAACTGTACAGGGCCTTGGTGAAACCACACCTGGAATACTGTGCGCAGTTTTGGTCTCCTTTTCCGAGGAAGAGTGTGCTGGTTCTGGAGAGAATGCAACAATAATTTACCAGATTGATTCTTGGAATGCCAGGACTGACGTAGGAAGAGAGACTGGATCGGTTAGGGCTATATTCACTGGAGTTTAGAAGAATGAGGAGGAGGGGAGAAATCTCAGAGAAATCTATAAATTTTTAACAGGACTAGACTGTGCAAATGCAGGAAGGATGTTCCTGATGTTTGGGGAGTCTAGATCCAGGGATCATAGCCTAAGGATATCAGGCCATTTAGGACTGAGATGAGGAGAAATGTCTTCACCCAGAGGGTGATGAGCCTGTGGAATTATCTGCCACAAAAGGCAGTTGAGACCGAAATGTTTCTTGTTTTCAACAAAGAATTAGATATAGCTCTTAGGGCTAAAGGGATCACAGAGTATTGGGGAGGAAGTGGAAACAGTGAGAAAGTTAAGTGATCAACCATGATCATTTTGAGCAGCAGAGGAGATTCAAGGGGCAGAGTGCCTACTCCCTTCTCCTATTTTATATGTTTCTATGCCATTAGCTCTGTGCAGCTCAAAAGCACCAATTGTTAACACATGATGTCGATTTGCAAACCCAGCAGCCCACAGCCTCAGGAGAAGAGATTAAGCAGCTAGAAGGTGAGCAGTCATTGGTGCTTGTGAATTACCCAAGAGCCAATTGCAAGCAGAAGAAGAAGCAGGAGGACTTTCCAGCATGATAAGGAGCTGCTGTTGTCCTCCAAGTTAAACACCATCTAAATGTTTAACTAAGTCACCATTCTTTTACTGTGGCAGGGTCAAAATCATGAAACTCCCTTCCTAACAGCACAGGAATCTATATACCCAATGAACTTCAGCAGTTAGCCATTACCTTCAGAAGGATAATTAAGGATGGGTAACACAGATTCCCAACGGTACTGTCGTCTCTTCAAACCCTAAATCAGAAACCAATAATCTAAGCAGCAATTGTTTATTGCATGAGGGGCCAGCAATCACTGAGTTTCAGAGACAGAATGATATTGTGTCAGGCCCAGAATTGCATCCATGAAGTGGGTAATTTGAGTTGGATCCTAAAGTTTCCTACAGTCATTATCCCAATGCAACAGCAGCCATTTATCCCTGTCAAATAGGGTTAGGCTAGTGTCAGAGCTGGAGCTTTCCAGAATTGGGATGAAAATTGAGGGGGATAGGTTAGAAGCCATGTCTGCTGGGACATTGGTCCAGTTCTATGTATCTCTCCCTTCTTATCCATCGCCGACCCCTATGTCCTTTATATCCACAAATGCATCCTACATCATTTATGCCTCCTCATCCAGTATCAAATATCGACAGGGCTTATGAGCCATATAGTAACATTGGCTGCTCTTTGAGATGGCTGTGAAATGTCAAGATACATAATCATCCACATTCTACTTGGATCAGGAATTTCTTCCTTCAGCACAAAGCTGTCAATCCAACACACACCCATTTACATTCCACAGGAGTTATTAAATTGTCATAACACTGAATTCAAAAAGCCTCTTCAAAAATAATTTCCTTTGCACCTTTTAAAACTATGAATCAAAATGAAGGTCACTGTCCCTTGGCAGATGTACCTACAAGCCCTGCTAATTTGAATTCATTGTGGGGTTTGGAGCTCAGTCAAATATTCATAACGAAATTCCTTTGCAATATTATGCCAACAATTAAAGTCTCCAAAGTTTTGGAGCTCATGGCCATTTATTCAAAGGCTGAATGGATGGCTGCCCTGACAGTCAATGAAAACAAAAATTAAATCACTGAGTTGAATTGACAGGGGAAATCACTTAATGCAGAAGAGCACTTTATCAAACGGGCGACATACTTTAAGTTATCTGAAGATGTTTCCACTTTCATAATGTTGGTCAGTTTAACGGTAACTTATTCTTTCTCAGCAAACCTTCATCAAAAATTGCTATGCGATGAGCATAATTAATTATCATACAGCACTGCATTACGATCCATGAATTTGGCAACATCTTTTGAACTTACCTCTCAAAAGGTTCCAAACTCCAAACAAAGGGATGGAGTTCTGCGTAATGAGTATAGAGAGTTAGGTAAAAAGTTAAAAAGCAAGGCCTCAAGGGCAGTGATTCTGGATTGCTCCCAGTGCCATGTGCCAGTAAAGATAGAAATACAAAGATAGCACAGACGAATGTGTGGCTGAGGAGCTGATGTAGGAGGCAGGGTTTTCAGTTCTTGGATCCCTTTTGGGGTAGAATTAACCTGTATAAGAGGGATGGGTCGTACTTGAACCTGACGGGGTCCAATACCCACATGGGGAGATTTGCTATTGTTACCTGGGAGGGTTTAAACTAGTTTGGCGGGGGCGGGGTGGGTCTCTGAATAAGAGAGGGCTGTCGAGAAGTCAGGGGAAAATACAGTAGCCATCGAGAGCAAGTTTACTATTCAGGATAGCCAGGGGCATAGTAAAGGGAGAGAGAAGGATTCTGGTTTAAGGTGCATTTATTTCAACGCACAAGGCCCGACTGGTAAGGCAGATACACTCAGAGCATGGACTGACTCTGGGGACCGGGATATTAGAGCCATAACAGAAACAGGGCTGGGAGAAGGACAGGACTGGCAGCTCAATGTTCCAGGATACAAAAGCTACAGGCGTGACAGAAGTACAAATAAGCAAGGAGGGGGATTTAGCCTTTTGATAAGGGAGGACATAACTACAGTGTTTGGAGAAAATATTCTTAATGGGTCATCAAATGAGGCCATATGGTTAGAGCTTAGAAACAAGAAGGGATGGTCACTCTGTTGGAATGTATTATAGACCCACAAATAGCCAGTGGGTTCTAGAGGAGCAGATGGGTTGAGTGATTACAGATATCTGTAGGAATAATAGAGTAGTATTGGTTGAAGATTTCAATATCCCCTGTATTGACTGAGCCACCCATAGAATAAAAGGCCCGGATGGAGTGGAATTTCTCAAATGTGTCCAAGAAATCAGTATGTAGAGGGGCCTATTCAGGAGGGTGCGACATTGAACCGCTTCTTAGGAAATGAGCTTGGTCAAGTGATTGTAGTATCAGTCAGAGAACACTTTGGATCCAGTGACTATAACTGTCTTAGTTTTAGCACAGTTATGGAAAAGGATAGGACAAGTCCACAGGTTAAGGTACTAAACTAGAGCAGGGCCAATTTTGGGTACATTAGGCAGAATCTAGCAGAGGCCGATTGGATTAAAAATAATCCCAAAATGTTCTATAGCTATATCACGAGTAAAAGGGTGGCTAGGGAGAGAATACGTGCCCTTAAAGATCAGCATGGCCGTCTATGTGTGGAACCACAGGAGATGGGGGAGATTTTTAATGAATATTTCTCCTCAGTGTTTACTGAGGAGAGAATCATGAATGCTAAGGAAATAAGGGAAACAAGTGGGGGTGTTTTAGATCGCATACACATTTCCAGAGAGGAGATGTTTGCAGCCTTAAAGTACATTAAGGTGGATAAATCCCCTGGGCCTGATCAAGCCCATCCTCGGACAAGGTGGAGGCTCGGGAAGAAATTGCAGAGACCCTTGCAGAGATTTTTCCTTCATCTTTAGTCACTGTTGAAGTTCCTGAAGACTGTAGGGTAGGTAATATTGTTCTATTGTTTAAGAAAGGGAGCAAAGACAAGCCAGGGACTACAGGCCAGTGAGCCGGACATCAGTGGTAGGCAAGTTATTGGAGAGGATACTGAGGGACAGGATCAACCAACATTTGGGCGGTCAAAGCCTGATTAGGGATAGTCAGCATGGATTTGTGCCCGGAAGTCATGTCGGACAAATCTTTTTAGAGAGTTTGAAAGAGGTAATCAAGACGAAGGATGGGGATAGAGCAGTGAATGTTGTTTGTACGGCCTTTGACAAGGTCCCACATAACAGGCTAGTCGTGAAAGTTAGGTTACATGGGACCCAGGAAGATCTAGCTAATTGGATTCATAATTGGCTCGATGGTAGGAAGCAGAGGGTGATGGTTGAAGGTTGTTTCTTGGACTGGTAGTGTGCCACAGGGGTCGGTGTTGGGGCCTTTGTTATTTGTTAATTACATAAATGATCTGGATGTGAATGTATAAGGCATGATTAGTAAGTTTGCGGAATGAACAAAATTAAGAGGTATCGGTGATAGCAAGGAAGATTATCAAAAATTATAGAGGGATCTTGATTGGAAGGGCTGAGGATTGACAAATGTAATTCAATACAGATGAGTGTTGCACTTTGAAAAGTCAAACCTTATACAGTAAATAGTAAGGTCCTGAGGAATGTTGTCGAACAGGGGGAGCTAGGAGTACAAGTACATACTTTGTTGAAAGTGGCATCATGGGTGAAAGGATGGTGAGAAGGCAGTTAGCATGCTGGCCTTCACTGGTCTAGGCATTGACTATAGGCTTTGGGGTGTTATGTCACTGTTGTATAAGCCATTGGTGAGGCTGCATTTGGAGTATTGTGCACAGTTTTGGCCACCCTGTTATAGGAAAGACATTGTTAAACTGGGAAGTGTGCAAAGAAGATTTACAAGGATATTGCCAGGACTAGTAGGCCTGAGTTATAGAGAGAGGCTGGGCAGGATAGGAGTTTATTCCTTGGAACAGAGGAGAATGAGAGGCGACCTGATTGAAGTATATAAAATCATAAGGGGCACAAATAGGTTGAATGCATCTAGCCTTTTTCTCAGGGATGGGGAATTGAAAACTAGAGGGCATAGGTTTAAGAGGCAAGGGGAAAGACATAAGAAGGACCTGAGGGACAACTTCTTCATACAGAGAATGGTGCGTATATGAAATGGGCTGCCAGAGAAAGTGGTTGAGGCAGCTCCAATAGTAACATTTTAAAAATATTTGGATAGGTACATGGATGTGAAGGGTTTAGAGGAGTATGGACCAAATGTGGGTAATTGGAATTAGGTGAGTGGGCACCATGGTCAGCATGGACCAGTTTGGGCCGAACAGCCTGTGTCCGTGCAGTATTACTCTATGACTCATTGACGCTATTAGTGTTTGCCTATAATTCAACAGGCCCATTTCCATGAACATAGCCGTTTGGAGTTGGTCTAGAATCCTAATTGTAATGGATCTTGCGCTGTTGAGATTGCAGGTCTGATACACCTTTAGTCTCCTTTGCTAGAAATAGATGATCATGGGAATGAGATTGAAATCCCAGAACTGGGTCTCCACCTGCATTTGTAACACCCATCCATAAGTGTAGAGGCATGACAATCTGGTCCTAAGTACATAACGAGGGGAAAGCATTTACTAGTAGCACAGGGGGAGCAGCAGTAATCTATGTACACCAGTAGGAGCCTTCATACAATGGGAGAGTGAAACAGCTTTGGTCATCACATCACTAGGTTTCCTTTGTCTGTCAGTGGCATGATCTAACCAGATTTCTTTTTAATTTGCAAAGAAACACTAAGCTAACAGAACATGTAGCCTTAGTAAATTTTAATGGAAGTTATTTAAATGAAATAGATTACAAAGTAAAAATAACTGTAGATCATTTATCTTCCAGATTCACCACATTGTTCTCAAAGAAAAATACTTAAGCATCTCAACTGTTTGAACTTTACACTGCCTGGATTTAGAAAATCCTGACAATAAACATGTGCTCCTGAGATGCTGCTTGGCCTGCTGTGTTCATCCAGCTTCACACTTTGTTATCTTAGATTCTCCAGCATCTGCAGTTCCCATTATCACCAATAAACATTAAAGTAATGTAATATGTAATAGTAATGAGCAGAGAAACCCATCACATGTGACAATATTAAAAAAGTCGACAATGTTATATAAATCATATCAGACAATTTCGTCTGTGGTCTTGAAGATAGCAAGGGCTCATGTTTTTATTTCATTTCGCTAGCTATACCAGTGTAGTCTAACAGGAATCAGCCATAGTTGTGTAAAAAATAAGTAGAATTTTAAACCTGAGAGTTACACCCAAAACCACTTGCGCCTATGTCTTATTTGGTCTAGTATAGCTTCTTAATAAAAGTTTTCAAGAAGTTTAGAATGGCCTATTCACAAATTGAGGAGAGGGTGCACTTATTAAAAATATTTACTCTTCCCAAATAACCTATTTTTAGCTCTTTTAATAAAACTGTACCCAGAAATCAGCCTTGAATATATCAATGAATATTATTATGAGAAGGGAATAAACTGTTACATTCTATTATGTCGCCTGACACTACTGGAGATTTTATATTAACTTATAAGAATAAGTTTTAGCAGAAATTTGAGGCTTAACCTAATCATTTGAATTTAAAGTGCATTTGGATACTATTGGAAAATTAATTCCGAAGTGGAAACTGCCCACAACGTCTCTTACTGCCTGATGTTCTTCCTCTCCCTGTCTCAAGAGACACAATAATAATTTAGTAGCTAGTTCAGAAAAAAATCATTTACTTTTCCATGAATCTTTCTCTCTTATGTAAAAAGTAAACATATGAGGAATCAGCTGATAAAGACAGAGATTGTATTGATAAATACAAAGATAAAGTTGTCAAAGTCCCAGAGGATCATAGGGCTGCTCTCTCATTAAAGAGAGATGACTGGTGATGGTTTAACCTGAGGGTCATCGTACCTCAGGCAAGGGAAGAGGCTGTGAAAGAGAATTCTTCAGAACAGAAAGTGCTGGAGAAATTCAGCAGGTCTGGCAGCATCTATAGACAGAAAAACAGAGTTAATGTTTTAACATTTTGTCAGAAAGTGCTCGAAACATTAACTCTGTTTCCATCTCCGGCGTCTGCAGTCCTGTGGTTTGTTTTTCGATTTATATATAGTCCATCAAATCACCAGTTTCATCCAAAGTGCACCCAGGTACCTTTGAGTCACTGTTGTTTTATAGGAATACTTATACCTGGGTCATTGCCCCTCACCATGCATATCTGTAGATATGAGCATTGACTCAGAAAGCCCCAAAAAATAAATGAGCTACAAGATAGGACTTGCTGGCTAAAAGGGAGCACACTGTCTCTCATCTCATCCTTTGAAATTGAAAATGATAACATAGGAAAACAAATATTGTTTGTAGTTTATTGTATCCATTTAACATGTTTCCAAATTGGTCTGGGTTAGGGACCCAGGCTCACTTGTAGACGCAAACATTAAGGGATTTTTATTTGTTTTCCAATTAAAGTCTTCTTCAATGGAAATAATGCTTTTCCAATGACATTTTGCATTTTAGGGATCTATAGTCCCTCAATATTAAGAAATGCTGGTTAGCTGTAAAGGTGGTCCACGGGGAAATTGAGAAGAAATTCAGGCAGGTGAAGAAGACTGAAGAAATGATCTTAGATTTATATAGCAACGTTCACAACCTAATGACATCCCAAGGGGCCGTGCAGTCATTAAATAAATATGTTTGAAGTGTGCAAGAGTTCAGCTATACATCTCAGCCATACTATACTTGAGCTGAGAACAATTCATACCTTCAATGTCAAATAATACAATCATTCAATGCTTGATGGGAGCAGTTGTTTGCTTTATTATTCCTGGCATATAGGTGTTGCTGACTAAATTTGTTGCCCTTCCGAAATTGTCCTTGAGAACATGATGCTTAGCTGCCTCCTTGAAGCACATATAAATTAGATAACTCAGCAAATATAATGATCGAATTCCCCTCGGTATCCCTGGGGGAGAACACATCACTAGAGAAAGTAAGAAGGTGAACTAGGTATGTCTGGATTCTGCATGAGCCTGTGTTGTCTTGCTGCAGTTGTGCAGGGCATTAGTGAAGCCACACCTGGAGTATTGTATGTCCTTTTGGTCTCCTTATTTGAGGAAGGATGTTCTTGCTATAAAGGGAGTGCAATGAAGGTTTAGCAAATTGATTCCTGGGATGCAGGACTGACGTTTGAGAAGAGATCAAGTTGGTTGGGACTGTATGCGTTGGAGTTTGGAAGAGTGAGGGGAGATTTCATAGAAAGCTACAACATTCTAATAGGATTAGACAGGTTAGATACAGGAAGGACATACTGGTTCAGTGGTCCTAGCTTAAGCATAAAGGATAAACTTTTTAGGACTGAGATGAGAACAAATGTTTTCACTCAGAGTGGTGAGCCTGTGGAATTCACCACCACAGAAAGTGGTTGAGGACAGAACAGTGTGCGTTTTCAGGATGGAGATAGATACAGCTCTTGTGGCTGAAGGGATATTGGAGGTGAGTGGGAATTTAGGGTATTGAGTTCAATCATCAGCCATGATCATATTGATTGGTTTGGATAGCCTACTGCTACTCCTATCTTCTATGTTTCGTTTAACTTCCCACTTCATCAAATACACATGTGACCCGTATCTGGGAAGTATACTTAGAGGTGTACAACACAGAAATAAACCCTTCGGTCCAACTTGTCAGTACGGACCAGATATCCTAAATTAATCTAATCCTAATTGCCAGCATTTGGCCCATATCCCTCTAAACTCTTCCTATTCATGTACCCCTGCAGATGCCTTTTAAATGTTGTAATTGTACCAGCCTCCACCCCTTCCTCTGGCAGCACATTCCAAACACACACTACCCTCTGTGTGAAAAAGTTGCCCCTGAGGTCCCTTTTAAATCTTTCCCCTCTCACCTTAAACCTATGTCCCTCTAGTTTTGACTCCTCTATCCTCTTTGCTTTGGGTGACATCAAATCACCAAAATTCCTTTTCGGACAACTGATGAAAAATAAAATTGTGGATGTTTGTGGTTTGCCTGGTTCAGCCTCAGTTTTTTGCATTATTATGCCTATTTACTTGTTTATCATTACCATTTGCTCTCATTGCACAGCATTTATTTACATTCAGCCCAGGGGTAAACAATAAAAACAATCGTTATTATTAAGTATCAGGAGCAACAAACTCCACTGGCGCTGATCCAGTTCACAGTGCGAGACCTGAAGTAGGGACGGAAATATGAACAAGTGGCCTTCTGAAAAACAGCAGCTCCCTCTAGCGAGTGATCTTTTTAATGGAGCCTTAAGCCTAGATTCAAAACCTGAGCTTTGCTCTGCTGAATAAAAGTGACTGATTATGGAGAACCTCAAGTTGGATGCTGAATATTTGTATTTTCGGAAGGGAGGGAGAAAATGGGGAATTACGGAAATGCTGCACTGTGTTGCAGTGTGCTGGAGTTTTTTGAGGACATAACTAATAGTATAGATTAGGGAACGTCAGGTTGGATGCTGAATATTTGTATTTTTGGAAGGTAGGGAGAAAATGGGGAATTACGGAAATGCTGCACTGTGTTGCAGTGTGCTGGAGTTTTTTGAGGACATAACTAATAGTATAGATTAGGGAACATCAGGTTGGATGCTGAATATTTGTATTTTCATAAAACTTTAATAAAGCCCCATTTAAAGTCATGATGTAAAGTCAAAGGGGACTTTGGTAATATGCGTTGAGAGTTGGTTAGCAGACATGAAAAAGTGGGTTTAATCTTATTTCTTTTGGCAAAATCTGGGTTGCATTGAGTTTTTATGGTGGGTTTCTCACTATAAGGACTGGCAAGTTATTTCTGTATGTTTTACCCAACTCATCTTGTCAACTACCTACTCCACTGCTATGGCACCTCTCGCATCCAATCCCAGCCCCATCTTACTACGTGTTATCTCCAAAGCAACTTGTTGCTCAGCATTTATCCCAGAATTCCCTTGCTCCCACGCCATCTTGAAAAGCACATGACGCACCCGTACATGTGTTGTCAGTCCTGAGCTGCCCTGCACAGCTCCTGACATTTACCCTGGTCATGGCCAACAGGGGCAAAGCTGTGCCCTGCTTTGGAGGAAAGGGGTGATATGGAAGTGGGAACATGCTGTTGCCCCTCCAGAAGAGGAGGCCAGGATAACCAGACCATGCCCAGCCCTGTCTGAGGTCGGTGCAGTCTCAGCCGTGTGAAGGAACGCCCTGGAGAATGGTCACTACCCATCTCCACGCCAGCTGCACTGAAGTGCAGTAAACATGGCCTTGTAAGAGGGTTGGAGACGTGCCATGTGGATATCTTAGAGGCTGGCATGTGTCAGGTGCCAGCATCTGTGGTCAGAGAGCGCATTTAGCTGGTGTCAATGGAGCATCTCCTGAGATGTTACTGAACTGTCCACTCCCACTCCTCATTCTTACATGAAGTCAATGTAAATGCAGTACCAAACATTTCAAGCCTCCGATGACAGGTTGGGAATGGTGTGCGTATCAAGAACACCAACTAAATGTGAACGACGATCAGTCTCAAACCCAGTCATAGAGTCATACAGCACGGAAACAGACCCTTCAGTCCAACCAATCCATACCGAACATAATCCCAAACTAAGCTAGTCCAAGCTGGCCCATATCCCTCTGAACATTTCCTATTCATGTGCTTATCTAATGACTGACTCAGATGCTGCACTGAATTCACAGCGGGTTCCTTTTGAATGGAACTTGTGGCCCAGACATGATGTGAATTCTGGATCCAGTTTGCTGGATCGTTTCCAGTGCACTCTCATTAAGGGTCCATTGTGTAATCTGAGGAAATCACCGAAGAAAGATTAATTTACGCGTGATAAATTGATCTTAGAGGACAAGTAGTTACAGAAAAGGCACCGTTACCAAAGTAATATCATTACACCTCTTGTAAGATTTTAAAAACTGAAGGCTTTGGAGTCTGAGCCATGCAATGAAGGATTTTAAATCTCTATGGACTGAGAATAAATCTACCTCAGACTACATTTCTCTTTCTGTCAGCCCATCCCATTTCTTAAAAGTGTTTGAGGTGTCTGTACTGCAAATCCATCCATAAATCTTTCCACCTGTCTACTTATAAGGCACTTCATAAAACCTGCCTCTTTGACCAAACTTAATTCTCCTTCTGTGGCTTCACATCAAATAGCAACGCACAAGTGAAGTGCTTAGGGAGTGTTTTACGGTGTTTTAGGTGCTAGTCAAATGCAGTTGTTGCAGCAAGTGACATTGCTATCACAGTCTGCCAAGTTGTTCTTAGTAGCTCTGATCTACAGCCCATGCTTCATGAGAAATTGGCAGATAATTGGTGAGCATGTCTAGACATTGTAATCACTCTCATAGAAAGGAGATATGAGTGCAGTGTAAAGTGCTCCCTTAAGCTGTTATTAAAATATATTGCTGAAGTTCATCGGGAAGAGGCTTCAGTCTCCCACCAGTTGGTGTATCTGTCCTGCAGAGTTTGATGGGATAGTTTAAGAAGCAGCATTTCTTTGCATTTAGTCTTCTGCTGCTCCTGTGCTTTAAAAATTTAAGGGACACTTCAAAAAGAGATTTAATCTGTAACAAACCAACTCTGAACATTGCTTGGGGGTGTCCAACTGAGCAGTTTGCGGGGATTTATCCTGTGTTTATTTTGTGTTGCATCTGTAATGGGAAAGATTTTGACTTATTCATTCATGGGATGTGAGTATCACTGGCTGGGTTTGCAATTATTGCCAAATCCAAACAAAAACAGAAGTTGCTGGAAAAGAGGAGGTAGCTGGAGCCTGCAAACTGGAAGTTTTGAAACCAGTGAAAAGCATCAGAGGAATCACGGATGTACATGGCCAAATCCTAGTTCAATTGGTTGCTCAACTTGGTTACACACTTTGTTACTTCATGGTACGTGGCCAGCATTTGTTGTCCACCTCTTGAGAAGGTGATGGTGAGCTGCCGTCTTGAACTGCAGCAATCTATTTGGTGCGTCTATATTGTTATTGGGGAGGGAGTTCTAGAACTTAACCCAGTGACACTCAAAGAATGAGAGAGAGATAGAGAGTTCCAGATGGAGGTAGTTATTAAGCAATAGAGGTAGAGTTGCAGAGGGACACAGTTATTGAGTGATAGATAGAGAGAGAGTTACAGAGGGAGATAGTTATTGAGTGGAGTGAGAGAGACAGTTACAGAGGGAGGTAGTTATTGAGCGAATGAGAGATAGTTACAGAGGGTGATTGTTATTGACCAAATGAGAGATAGAGAGAGCAGCAGATGGAGATAGTTATTGAGGGAAATAGAGATAGAGAGAGTTAGAGGGGAATAGTTATTGAGCGGTACAGGGAGAGAGTTACAAAAAGAGATATTTATTGAGTGATAGTGAGGTGGAGAGAGAGTTGCAGAGAGAGATACTGGTTGAGTGATAGAGATAAAGTTATAGAGGGAGATAGTTATTGAATGACAGAGTTACAGATGGAGAGATAATAGGAACCGCAGATGCTTGAGAATTAGAGATAACAAGGTGTAGAGCTTGATGAACGCAGCAGGCCAAGCTGCATCAGAGGAGCAGGAAAGCTGGCGTTTCGGGTCTAGACCCTTAGGGAGATACTTTTTGAAGGATAGAGAGAGATCTATAGAGGGAATACAAGGTGTGGAGCTGGATGAACACAGCAGTCCAAGTAGCATCAGAGGAGCAGGCATGCTGACATTTCGGGTCTGGACCCTTCTTCGTAAATGGGGGAGGGGTAGGGATCTCTGAAATAAATAGAGAGAGGGGGAGGCAGTGATAGAAAGTGGAAAACGGAGCAGGTAGGTGGAGAAAAGATGAGGTTGGAGTGGGGAGATTTTGAAGCTCATAAAGTCTACATTGAGATCATTGGGTTGTAGGTTTGCAAGGTGCAATATGAGGTGCTGTTCCTTCAGTTTTCAACTGGCCATGTGGTCATGAGTTTGAAAGGTGCTGCCTGAGGATCTTTGTGGAAGAGATGAGAAAGGTCATTCTGTAGTTAACCTGACAGCTCCATTAGATCACCAAACCATACTTCAGCTTCACAGCATGATTACAGTGAAAAAGGTAGCCATTCAGCCCATTGAGCAAATGTTAACTCCTTGTTGAGCAATGCAGTCTGTCCCCTACTCACACTTTATCCCTGTGATTGCACAAGTTTATTTCTCTCAAGTGTACTTCTAGTTTCCTTGTAAAATCATCAATTGCCTCAGCATGCACCATCCTTGTGGACAGTGGGCTCAAAGTCATTACTATTCACTGCATAAAAAAGGTTTTTCCTCACATTCCTCATGGATGTCATTGCTGGTTTTCTGTGATATAAAATTTAAAGAATCCTTTGTAGGAATAAACTAAAGCAAAGAACCGCGGATGCCAAAAATCCGAAACAAAACCAGAAAGTACTGTTGAAATTCAGCAGGCCCAGCAGCATCTGTGGACAGTGAAACAGAGTTAACATTTTAGTTCTAGTGGCCCTTCTTCAGACCTAATAATGGCAGGTTGAAATGGAATTTATGCTGATATCAAACGGTTAGGAGGACGTGGTGGGAATAGGGAGCAAGTGGATAAGTGGAAACACAGCCCAGAGAAAGAAGGAAAAAAAAGTCAGGCAGACAAAATGACGGCTGATAGTAAAAGCGAAGCAGAAAGTGAGAACAATGAGTATGGGAGAATGTGTATGCATGAGAGGGCTTTGGGTGTCGGGGTTAGTAAAGGGCATAGAATCCCTGCAGTATGGAAGCAGGCCATTCAGCCCATTGATTTTTCTTCCAGCCTCTTGAAGAGCATTCCACCCAAACCCACCCCACTACCTTTTCCCTACAACGCTGCATTTCTCATCGCTACTCTACCCAGCCTGCACACTATAGGCAACTTGGCTTGGCCAATCCACAACCTGCACATTGCTGGACTGTGAGAGGAAACCTACACAAACAGAGGGACAACTCAGACAGTCGCCTGAGACTGGACTCGAACCCAGGCCCCCAGATCCCCAGATCCGTGATGCAGCAGGGCTAACCACTGAGCCACCATGCTGCCCAAGACATGGGCAAAGGCGTTCATGTTCTGTGGAAGATTGTGTTGTTCAAACGATTATAAATGTTAGATCATTCAGAACTGCCAATGAGTTGAGCTGTCACTGAGCGGCCAGTCAGCTCTCTTTCCTTGTTAAGCTGTTGAGTGATGATTAATAATTGCAGTCAGTGGCAGGTGGATTCCTGGAAAGACACAGTTCTCTCCCAGCAGCTGACAACAGTGACACTTTTCATTTTACCACAATCATCACAAAATCGAACAATCAGCTAATTATTTTTAAAAATCAAAAACTAATTGCAGTGTACATGCGGATCCTGAGCCCTGACACCCTTGTTTAGACACAGAAAGTACAAACCGTAATGTGTCATTTTCCATACACACTCTACACAGATGGTTATAACTCCACATGTAGTGCAACATAATGGAAACCATATAACACAAGGTTTAATTTGGATAAATGTGAAGTATTGCATTTTGGTACAACAAACAGGGGCAGTACTTATACAATTAATGGTAGGACCCTGGGTAGTGTTGAAGAACAGATAGACCAAGGGGTTCAGGTTTAATTCGTTGAGGTTTGAGTCAGACCAGGTGGTTAAATTGGCATACTCGCCTTCATTGCTCATACCTTTGAGTATCAGAATTAGGATGCTATGTTGAGGTCATACAGGGCATTGGAGAGGCCTCTTCTTGAGTACTGTGTCTAGTGAACCACTAGACATCCACAGACAATAGACCACAGCTATCATTAGATACTTAACTTTAGATATTTATTGAATTGAAATTCCACCACGTGCTGTGGTGGGATTTGAACCTGGGTCCCAGGAACATTATCTGGCGTCTCCAGATTAACAATCCAGCAATAGCATCACTAAGCTACCACCTCCCCTTTCTAGCAACCACAATTTTTTTGTTTTATATCTCAGTGTTTATCAGTGAGAGACATGAACTACAGAACATAGCATCAAGTAAATGTAGGTAATTACTTGAAAGAACCCAAGTACAACCACCATCTGAACAAGGAAACCGAAAGTAGGAACAGGGTAAATCTTCACTGAGGCTTAAGATTGTTTCTGAAGTCAAAAGTATCTCTGATGTCTGTAAGCAGAGCATTTCAAAGAGTTTGATTTTTCACAGAATTTCTACAGTGTGGAAACAGGCCCTTCAGCCAAACAAGTCCACACTGACCTTCAGAGCATCCCACTCAGAACAATCTCCCTGTTATCCACACATCCCTGGGCACTATAACATGGCCAATCCACCCACCCTGAACATCTTTGGACTGTGGGTGGAAACCCTTGCTGACACAGGGAGAACATTGAACCCAGGTCCCTAGCACTGTGAGGCATCAGTGCTAACCAGTGAACCACCATGCTGCTCCTGTTTTCCCTTTTGTATAATACGTTCAGTCATTGACCACAGCAATAGACAAATTGTAAAAATGTAAAACTTAGGGTCTTTTAAGATGGTTTCCACCCTGGGATCTGACTTATCTGATACTGCCATCAACTGTGATCACGGCAAACTGCTGATTCCTCTCTTTCATTGAAGCCCATTCAATTTACAGCGGTATCCAAATCATTAAAAATGAGTACATGAATGTACTGAGCCAAATAAAAGTGTATATTAGGTGAACTGGAATTTACAAAAGTACTTCTGTATATAAGACCATAATACCTCAAGAAATAGGAACAGGAATAGTCCATTCAGCCCCTTGAAACTGCTCCATCTTTCACAGGGATCATGGCTGATCCAATATTCCTCATGCCCACTTTCCTGTGTTTTCCCCATAACTCTACATTCCCCCCGTGATCGAGAATCTGTATATCGTAGCCTTAAAAGTACAGAAGGACTCTACCCCCACAGCTCTCTGTGGTAAAGAATTCCAAAGGCTCACAACCCTTTGTGGGGGTGGGGGCGTGGGGTAGAGAAACTCCTCCTTATTTCAATCTCAAATCGGCACCTCTTAATCTGAGACTGTGCCCTCTGGTCCTAGACTCTGTCATGAGGGAAAACACCCTCTCAGCATTTACCCTGCCAAGCCCTTTAAGTATCCTGTATGTTTCAATGAGATCACTTCTCATTCTTCTAAACTTTAACCTTCTAACCTATTTAACCTTTTCCTCATAAGACATGCCCTCTATACCAAAGATCATTCTCATGAACATTCTCTGGGGTTCAGAGGAAATGTCATCAAACCTGAAATGTTAACTCTGATTTTTCCTTCGCAGATGCTGCCAGACCTACTGAGCTTTCCCAGCAAATTCTGTTTTTGTTCCTGAGTTATGCCGTCCGAGTTCTTTCAGATTTTGCGTGTCCTGCATAAGTACTCCCGAAATCCCTTTTCGCTGCAGTTTCACTCCATTCAAGTAATATTCTGTTCTTTCATTCAAAATGGGCTACTTCATATTTTCTCACCTTATACTCCATTACCCACTTACATAATCTTTCAATATCTCTCTGTAAACTGTTTTGTATCTCTCCTGAACCTTGCCTTTCTACCTATTTTCATGTCATTTGCAAATTTGGCTACAATACATTCGCTTCCTTCCTCCAAGTCATTAAAATATACAGTGAACAGCTACAGTCCCAGCATTGATCCCTGTGGAATGTATTGTCACCAAGCTGAAAAAGAACCCCTTATCTCCACTTGCTGTTTCCTGCCCATTGGCCAGTTCACTATCCATGCCAATATACTATCTCAAACACCAAACAGCAAATCTTATGACTTACCCTTTTGTGGGGTGCTATGTCAAATACCTTGTGGAAGTTCAAATACAACGCATCCCCTGGTTCCCCTCTACCCACTCTGGTTGAGGCTTTCTCAAAACACTCTAATAAGTTTGTCAGAGATAATTTCCTGTTCATGAAGCCATGCTGACTCTGCTTGATTAGATTTATGGTTTTCCAAATGTTCTATTACTTCCTTCATAATTGATCCCAATACTTCTCTGGCAATAAGTGTTAGGTTAATCTGCCTGTAGGTACACATTTTGGCTGCCTCTCTTTTTGAGTAGGAGTGTCACATTGGCAGATTTTTTCCAGAATCCAAGGTTTGTTGGAAGATTACAACCAATGCCTCCACTATCCCTGCAGCTACTTCTTATAAGATCCTAACATGCAAGCCCTCAGGGCCAAGAAATTTACAGAACATAGAAAAGTACAGCACAGTACAGGCCCTTCGGCCCACGATGTTGTGCCGTGGAATAATCCTAATCCAAAAACAAAATAACCTAACCTACATTCCCCTCAATTCACTGCTGTCCATGTGCATGTCCAGCAGTCGCTTAAATGTCACTAATGACTCTGCTTCCACGACTACCACTGGTAAACTATTCCATGCGCTCACAACTCTCTGGGTGAAGAACCTCCCTCTGATGTCACCTCTATACCTTCCTCCTAACACCTTAAAACTATGACCCCTCGTGGCAGTCAATCCTGTCCTGGGGAAAGGTCTCTGGCTAGCGACTCTATCAATGCATCTCATTACCTTGTACACCTGATTTATCTATCTTTCGCTCCATAAATTTGCCTAATACAACTTTCCTTATAATGGTGATGGTACTTAATTCCTCCTCCAGATTCTTTAGTATTAATGGGATGTTGAAAATAGTTTCCACTTGAAAAAAAAGTTATGCAAAATATCTCCCATTAACTCCTCCACCATTTACTAGTTCCCCAAAACCAACTCCGCAGATTCATTTTCTAAAGGGCCTACGTTCACTTTGACGTCTATTTTCCTTTTTTTAAAATATATCTAAAGATGCTTTTACTGTCAGTTTTTATGTTCCTCACTAGTTGCCCCTTTTGTTTATTTCTTGTATCTTTATTAACTTTTTAGTCCTCCTTTGCTGGATTCAAAATTTATCCCAGTCAGCAATATGACTAATTACTGCTTTCTTATATGCTTCTTCATTTTTCGCAATGCTGAGACCTTTTTGGTAGTTGTGGATATGTTTTTGTCTTCATTCATTCATGGAATGGGGGCATGGCTGGCAGGACAGGATTTATTGCCCATTCCTAACTGTCCAGAGGGCAATTGGGAGTCAACCACAATGCTGTGAGTCTGGAGTCACATGAAGGCCAGACCAGCTAAGGATGGCAGTTCCTTCAGAGCTTAAAATAATTGCCCAGCAATTGGAGTTAAAAAGATGGGAAGCCTGCTGAAGCTAAAATTAAGAAGAAATCTGTGGAAATGAGGGGAAAAAATTAATTAGAGGCAAAAGAAAAAAAATGGAGAAATAGAAAGAGTAGAGATGGAAAAAGAAGGAAAAATAAAGGAAAATATGACTGGAAAAATGAAAGTTTCAATTGGTATGTGAGGAGAAAGAAAATTGAAAAGAGAGGGGCAAGAAAATAAAAGAGAAATGGAAAAGGAAATGTGATTAACAACTCATGAATCTTAAAAGAGAGAGGGAAATCAGACAATAAAACTTGTGATAATGGGAACTGCAGATGCTGGAGAATCCAAGATAACGAAGTGTGAGGCTGGATGAACACAGCAGGCCAAGCAGCATCTCAGGAGCAAAAAAGCTGACGTTTTGGGCCTACACCCTTCATCAGAGAGGGGGATGGGGAGAGGGTTCTGGAATAAATAGGGAGGGGGGGGAGGCGGACTGAAGATGGAGAGAAAAGAAGATAGGTGGAGAGGAGAGTATAGGTGAGGAGGTAGGGAGGGGATAAGTCAGTCCAGGGAAGACAGACAGGTCAAGGAGGTGGGATGAGGTGGTAGGTAGGAAAAGGAGGTGCGGCTTGAGGTGGGAGGAAGGGATGGGTGAGAGGAAGAACAGGTTAGGGAGGCGAAGACAGGTTGGGCTGGTTTTGGGATGCAGTAGGTGGAGGGGATGAGCTGGGCTGGTTTTGGGATGCAGTGGGGGGAGGGGATGAGCTGGGCTGGTTTTGGGATGCAGTGGGGGAAGGGGAGATTTTGAAACTTGTGAAGTCCACATTGATACCATTGGGCTGCAGACAATAAAACTTGTCTAGGCAGAAGCTTAGAGTAAAATGAGAAATCAAGGTCATAGCTAAGAGGATGACATTGACCTCAATTAGGGTTTTTTTAAAATAGAAATCTGAAGCTAGTGCCTGCATTTGCGCAGGATAGAGGTGAAAGATATTCCAACTCATATGAAAAGGTAAAACGGTAAAATGAAGTGACCGTAATGTAACATAGTTCCCTTTTGGGAACAGCTATGTATATAGCTGTGATGATACAACGCAGGAGGCCATTCAACATGTTGTCACTGTGCTACATATTAGGTAGAGTTATTCAATTGATCCCACTTCCTTGCTTTTTCTGTCATTTTTTAAAATTTGTCCACATAATAGAGTCATGTTGGCAAGCAAAGATCTTTCTGTCCATTCCTGATTAAATTTGTCAAATTTGTATTGAGCTGAAACACAACAGTCTAACTGGTGTAAAACTGCTCACAGTGCCACTAGGAAATAGATTCTAGGGTTTTGACCCACCGGCAGTGATGGGATAGCAGTACAGGTCAGCTGGCATGTGACTTGGCAAGGTGTGTAACTTAGAGCGGTATTTGTAGCTGTTAGAATGCCCCTCGAGACAAATAACTTGTCAAACATTAATTTCATTTCCAGTGACTGTCTGGAAGGACCACACAAAAACATTTCAATTTGCATGATAGCAACAAATAAACTGGTAGCAATGTTACTCCATAGGAAATATATTCTAAACTTAGGAAAAGATCCCCAATTTAACTTATAAGAAAACAGAAAAGCTCTCTCCATCTGTCTCTCAAGGAGTAATTTCACTCTCCAAAGAGCAAGTCCAAAAATAATCTCAGATACAAATGGTTTGTATCTTTTCTCCCTTTCCAGCCTGTCAACTTTTAATGTCTAAGATAACAAAGTGTGAAGCTGGATGAACACAGCAGGCCAAGCAGCATCTCAGGAGCACAAAAGCTGACGTTTCGGGCCTAGACCCTTCATGTGATGACCTGCTGTGTTCATCCAGCTTCACACTTTGTTATCTTGGATTCTCCAGCATCTGCAGTTCCCATTATCTCTCATTCTCTGATGCCATCTTGATTATAAAATTAGAACTTTAAAAAAACAACAGAAAGAATAGAAAGCCGAGAGGTGAGCAAACCATCCAGATCTCAAAGTCTAAGTCCTATCTCCATGAAGGTGTTTCGAATGCTCATCCACCAATGCAGGCACTCGGGCCTAGCCATAGCCTGCAGACTCGGTCAGCCTGCGAGTCCCACATCGGTCACTGGGAGGAGCCTCGTTCTTGCTGATGATGCCACTGCTGCCTCTGATCGCTGGAGTAAGCTTTGCTGATGCCATCGCTGGCCTCTGACTGCCGGGAGGCTGTGCTGCCGTCACCTCCAATCAGCGAGAGGAGCCCAGGAAGAACTAAGGCCATCGCTGCCCCCTAGGATTGCTGGGAGAAACCACCATCAGCTGCAGCTGCGAGCTCAGACCACAGAGGGGCTCCCACCATTCCGCACATGACCCTCGCTCTTGAAGCCACCAATTAACCCACTGCAAGAGGCTTTAAAGGAAAGAAAAATGAGGGAAAAAAAGAAGAGAAGGAACAAATGTAAAAAGAAAGAAAGTAGGGGGGAGCTGACTCAGGAACCCGCATGCAGTCCTGTACTCTACTGACTTCGAAGCATGACTTTTTAACAGATATTCCCACCACTTCTGTGTCGGACATAGAGACAATCAGTCTATCCAAAGGCAGTACAGCTACACTTACCGATATCTGCCGTGGTTAACATCTTGCACCTTCTGCCCAGTAAAACATCCCAACCTTGAACAGGGAAGCCAACTAAGATTGACGTCAGGCAGAATTCAAAGCAGGTCATATATCCCTCTCATTCCAACCATTTTGCCCTGAATTAAAGACCAGTGCTGCAACACAGTAAACTTGGTGTTTTGCATCAAAGATCAGCTGTTTCCATGCACTTGCTGTTCTTGTTCTTCCATGTGGTGGAAGAACATGCTGTTGAGGGGAGCTTGATGAGTTGCATCTTTTGATGGTTCACATTGCTGCTGCGCTAAATACAGGGGCCAGAAAATAAATTGTTTTTCCCTTTACACATTCACAGGATGAGGATGTCGCTGGATATGCCAGCATTTATTGCCCATCCCTAATTGCCCAGAGGGTATTTAGGAGCCAACCACATTGCTGTGGGTCTGGAGTCACATGTAGGCCAGACCAGGTAAGGATGGCAGTTTCCTTCCCGAAAGGACATTAGTGACCCAGGTGGGTTTTTTCTCCTAACAAACAGCAATTCATGGCCATCATTGGGCCCCTGATTGCTGATATTCATTGAATTGAAATTCCACCATCTGCCATTGCAGGTCGGCAGAACATTATGTGGGTCTCAGGGTTAACAGTCCAGTGGTAATACCACTAGGCCATTGCGTCTTATACTGGATTGAATGAATTGCTTTGATCTGGTAAGTGTCTAGCTCCTTGAAGAGTTGGGGTTGCACTGAGCCAGGCAAATGGAGCACATTGCATCATCCTCCTTGTAGATGGAATTTCTGACCTCATGCTAAGTTAGTCAGCATGGTAGGGCCGTTGGTTAGATCATCTTTTGTTGGAGATAGTCAGTGCACGGTCCATGTGTTGTGTGACTGTTACTTGTCATATATTTATTTAAACTATTTTTCCTAATCAACCTACTCAGAGATAGTATTACACACCTCCTGAGCAAGTGGGACCTGAGGGCCCTTTAACTTATTATTTATCCACCCAAGACTGAATGTTGTTCAGATGTTCTATAGAATCCCTACAGTCTGGCTGTTCGACCCAACAACTCCACACCGACCCTCAGAGCATCCCACCCAGACCCATCCCTCTAATCTACACATCACTGACCACTATGAGCAACTTAGCACAGTCAATCCACCTAACCTGTACATCTTCGGACTATGGGATGAAACTGGAGCACCCGGAGGAAACCCACGCAGACATCGGAAGAACATGCAAACTCCACACAGACAGTCACTCGAGGGTGGAATCGAACCTGGGTCCCTGGCGCTGTGAGGCAGCAGTGTTAACCACTGAGCCATCATGCCACTTCATTGCTGTATGTTGGCACAGACTGCTCCATTACCTCAGGAATTCCAACTGGAGCTCAACACAGCAAACATCCCCATTTCTGACCTAATGATAGAGGGCGGGTCTGATGAGGCAGCTGGACATAGGGCCTTGGACACTGCTCTGAAAGTGTAAAGGGCTCTTGTGGCAAAGTGGTAGCATCCCTAGCTCTGGGCCATGAGACCTAGCTTTAATCCTTCCTAATCCAGACAAGGATAATAACATCTCTGAACAGATTGAAAAGGAAAATATTACTTCTGTAAATCTAAGCTTGTATAAGTTTTTGGGGATCAGCTGCAGTGATTATTCATTGTGGATGGGTGTTTGTGTGGCATGAATTTGGGTTTGCTTAACTAAACAGGAAATAAGAGCAGTTGGAAAGGTAACTACAGTCACTGGACTATGTTCCTATATTTCGACATTTTTTTTCAAATGCAAAAATGGAAATTACTGGAAAGGCTTTGCAGGTCCGACACTATCTGTGGAAAGATATCTAAGTTAGCAGTTCAGGTCCAGTGACCCTTCCTCAGTACTGACAATAGCTAGGTTCTCTCCAGGACACACTGGTCCACTTCTCCTTCACTCACAATGTCCCCCACAGCCCCACGGCACCTTTCCCTGCAACCACAAAAGGTGTAACATTTACCACCTCCTTCCCCAGTATTCAAGGGCCCAGACACACCTTGCAGCACTTTACCTGCACTTCCCACAATCTAGTCTCCTGCATTTTCTGCTCACAATGTGGCCCCCTCTACACTGGGGGAAATGAAGCACAGACTGGGTGACCGCCTTCCTGAACAGCTACATTCTGCCTGCAAAATGAACCTTGAGCTACCTGTTGCTTGTTAATTCAACACACCACCATGTTCCCTGGCCCAACATCTCTGACTCTGACTTGCTGCAGTGCCCCAGTGAAGCTCAGTGCAAACTGGAACAATTTTCCACTTAGGAACTCTATAGCCATCTGCAATCAATATCCAGTTCAAAAACATTAGGACTTGAGCTTCTCCCATCCCCTTAGCCAAACTTCATACACCAGGTCTTGTAATCACATATTCTGCTATTACACACAAACCATTGTTAGCCTCTAGCAATCCCCATGAATAGTTATTCACCCTCCTCACCTGCTCAATATCGTCTGTCTAACCACTCTTCTCTGTCTTTGGGCTCTATGTCCACCTCTCATTTGCTCCTTAACCCTTCCCCAATCATATCTTCTCCATAGAAACCAACATTTTCCTAGCTACCATCAATTCTGAGGAAGGGTCACTGGACCCGAAACGTTAACTCTGATTTCTCTGCACAGATGCTGCCAGACTTGCTGAGCTTTACCAGCAATGTTTGTTTCAGATTTCTAGTGTCCTCAGTTCTTTTAGATGTTTTAAAGTAGCCCTCCCATCAGTTCCTTAATTGAGTCTAATGAACCTTCATTATAGTTTAGGGTCTTTATTAACATAAGGCTCTAATACCTAACACTACAGCAGCAAATAACTTGATTTCAAAGTTAGTGAAAGAATATATTTTCCAGGGCCATTTTCTCACGGAGCATTACCAATCATAGCTCAAGGAATAGGTTCTCTGTCATTCTACGGCAATATTAAATGCAGTTTGAAACATTTAAATTTAGAATTCCTAATTATATTTGAAAGGAAGATGAAAGTGAAGAGGAATGGATTATCAATCCTCTTATTTAATTAGAATTCCATCTTTCACACACCAATTGAGTAGAAGCACAGCAGTGATAAATGCACCAATCCATTTGTTCGGTTTCGAATCACATTGTCTTGCAGGTCCCCTGCTGCTTCAGGTAAAAAATGACTGAAACAGTGAAGGATAATTAGCAGAAAGGTATTTTTAAAATCTTTCAAATCTAGTGCAGGCCACCATGGTACGGAACCGAAATCAACTCTTCCAACCCATAAAAACCGAGAGAACTGCAGATGCAAACACGGGAGTTGCTGGAAAAGCTCAGCAGGTCTGGCAGCATCTGTGAAGAAAATATCAGAGTTAACGTTTCGGGTCCGGTGACCCCTCCTCAGAACTGATGGTATCTTCCAACCCATTCTCAGTCCTGTGGGTTAGGGTAGTTACCTCGATGACAGTTCTGTTCTCTGCCCTCCAGGGCAAAGTGTTGTAGTGATGTAACACCTTTCAGAACATGACCCAAAGTGATTTACAACCAATGAACTACTTCTGGTCTGGTTAGTGCTGTAATTTGGAAAATGTGGCAGCCAATGTGCTTGTGACAAACTCCCACAAGCAGGAATTTGATAATAATCCAAATCTGTTTCATTGACATTGATTTAAGAATAAATGTTGGTCAGGACACGGGAATAATCCTTTCCTCTCCTTTGAGACACGCCATGGGTTTCTTGTGCAAACACCTGAAAAGGCAACCAGACTCTAGTTTAGTGTCTCATCTGCTAACAGCTCCTCAGACAAGTGCAGTTTTCCCCCAGACATATTCATTCATTGGATGAGTGTGTTACTGGCTGGGCTAGCCATTATCACCTGTCCCTAATCGTCCAGACGGGAGATGCTATGGGTCTGGAGTCACATGTAGACTAGACCAGTTAAGGATGGCAGTTTCCTTCCCTCATGGGCATTAGTGAATCAGGTGGGCTTTTCTGACACTTGGCAATGGGTTCATGGTCATCATGAGAATCTTAATTCCAGATTTTTATTACATTTAAATTCTGCCATCTGTTGTGACTGGATTCAAACCTGAGTCTCCAGGACACCACCAGGGTCAACAGCCCAGTGATATTACCACTAGACCATCATTTCCTCTGTGTTTCCCCAGTACTGCATTGAAGTGACGTATCTAGATTATGAGTTTAAATTCATGGAAGGAGACTTGAACTCATGGCCCTCTGACCTGCAGGAGAGAGTCCAACTTTCTGAAATCGAGGGTAACTGCAAGGGAGGATGGGGACGATGAAAGACCGTTCTGGATTTTGTAGAGGTCAACCGTCACTTCAGAGGTTAACCGATAATGACAACTTGTGTTTGTGAAGTGTGCTTAATACATTGGAAACATTGCAAACTGCTTCAAAGGAAAAATATTGACGAAACTGTTACACCGAGCCACATGACGATTTATTCGGCTAAATGACCAATAGCTTGGGCAAAGGGATCGATCTTAGGGAAAAACAAAGTAGAGATGTGTCAGGAGCCCAGCCATGGTGGAGCAATGATAATTGGAGGGGGGTGCTGACGCAAAAGGCCAGCATTCAATGAGTTTGGACATCTTGGAGGATTGTGGGAATGGAGAAAATATTTGCAATATATCACAATTTGACATTCACTGTTATGAAAAGATGGTCACTGAGGATGTCTGTTCATTCAGAGTTAACTCCTGCTTTGGACTAGACCAAACCCCAACCCCCTCAAAATATATGAAGGAGATAGTCTTGACCCGAACTTTTTTCTTACTTTAAAAAAAAGTGTACGATGCTGCATTCTAGATGCAATTTGATTGGTCAAACGATCAGATTTGAAGCAAAGCACACTTCATTCATACACTGTAGTTAAAATACCACAGAAGAAAAAAGGAATTGGAATACCTTAATGCTATTGGAAAACTTACAGCATAATGGATTATTTAACAATTAAACAGTAACTGTTCTAATATAGTGATATCCCATAAACACACCCTTGACAAAGGCAAATTCAGAAAAACGGATTGTCCCACATGCAACTCTTGTAGCGGTAGGAATACGCCCCAGCTTTTAGCTGTAATTGAAGGAGGAAAAAATAGCTTCCCCAGCAGCAACCGCTACTGAAAATCTACAAAAACTGAAAATCCTGCTTCTGTGGGAGCTGGCCCCATCCATTCAGGTCGCTTCTATGATTCCAACTATAAAAAAATCCCAAGGCCTCACAAACTGTTTACTTCAAGGGCTTTCAATGGACAGCTCATCTCTTGTGAGTTAAAACTTCTTGCCAAAAAAGGACAAAATATACCTCTTAAAGTCATAGTATCATCACATTATGCTTCTCTTTTGCCAAAGACTAGGCCATGCATCAGTGCTAGAACTGCATCTTCATGGCGCATGGTTGTAATCATTGCATCCAACTTGATTTCCATGCAATGCATGCTAACTGTGCCCTGCACTCCAGCCAAAGCAACTCTAGTACCTCATTTGCAGTGTTACTGATGAATGCAAGTCAGTGCCAGGTATCCTTGCAGGAGTCACAATGCCTTCAGTCTGGAGAGGTTGCTGTGACAGCTCATCTTGATTTGCTGTGGAAAAGCAAAGGGCAGATATGGAACATCGAGGGCTCTCTGTTGAAGACATGGTTGATGCCTCTGCAGTGTGACCCATGCATATGAGCACAACATCCATATACTACAGTCCATCTGCCTTACAGTGTGCGGTAGAGTTGGAACAACTCTTCTCCCATCTGCAGAACCCAGCGGGATGGAGGTGGTTAGGTTTTGGGATTTGGGAACACAGTTACCTGGCATTTGTCAGGAATTTTCAGATAATCGAGAGAGGGAAAGAACAGCTTCCACCTCTTCAAGACCCCAGCAGCAACTGCTACTGAAAATCTATAAAATTAAATACCCTGGTTTTTAAATTTAGAAAACAACAGTTTCGATGTGGTAAATTAGTTCACAAGGCAGAAAAAAAAAACAACCGTAAGCATATCAAAGTGGTGGAAGCAGCAATCTTGTCTGCGGCTGAAAAGATTCTTGGGTCTTGCTCTTCTCTCCTGGGCTATATCCCACCCACAAGGAGAGACAATGGCCTAATGGTATTATCGCTGCACCTATTCCAGAGACCCAGAAAGTGTTCTGGGGACCGGTGTTCGAATCCTGCCACAGTCAGTGGAAGTTGAATTTGACAAAATATCAGTAGTTAAGAGTCTAATGGTGGCCACATGCCGAGTGTTGGGGAAAACCCCATTTTGTTTACTAATGTCCTTTAGGGAAGGAAACTGCCATCTTTATCTGGTCTGGACTATGTGCAACTCCAGACCTGCAGCAATGCAGTTGTCTCTGGGCAATAAATGCTGCCTGACCAGCGATCTCCTCATCCCGTTAATAAATAAAGTGGGGGAAAAGAAAATAAAAGTGCCTGGTGACTAGTGGGCAGTGCCACCTGGTAAGGGCTAACCCCAGCCTCAGCCCCTGTGTTGACATAGCCTATTTCTAGGAGATGGTAATTTACAACCATTTGCATCCTTCTAGTCAATGACGACTCGATAATAATGTCACCCCCCACCCCAGCTCGAACATCATGTAAAAACAGACCCCTGTTGTAAACAATTTGGGGCACCTGGTGGATTTGTAACTATGATGGTTAAGTTGGCTTTTGTCTTTGTTTGAGATTTTCTGTCTTTTGTAAAGTAAGGTTTAAAGCTGTCCCGGCTAAATTTATTAAAAATGTCAAACTTGACCATTCTCCTCATGAGGGCCACCCCAGTTCTGGGATAGCCTGCTGTACACTGCACAGGATGTCCATCACAAAGGGAGCAGTCCTTACCTTTAGCTAGAAGACAAGCAACAGCAGAAAAGAAAGACAGAAAGCCCTCTTCTCGCAAAAATAAAGCTTTTCCAAATACAATTAAATGCAACCCCATTTCTTTATTTACCCACAGTTCCCCAACATGTCATTCATAGATCCCCTACAGTGTGGAAGCAGCCTTTGGTATCCACACTGACCCTCCAAAGAGCATTCCACCCAGACCAATCCCTTCCCTGCGTTTTCCATGGCTAACTCACCTAGCCTGCGCATCCCTGGACACTGTAGGTAATTTAGCATGGCCAGCCCACCTAATCTTCACATCTTTGGACTGTGGGAGGAAAAAAAACAGACGCAGGGAGAATGTGCAAACTGTACAGAGAGAGTCACCCGAGGGTGGAATTAAACCCGGGTCCCTGGCACTGTGAGGCAGCAGTGCTAACCACTGAGCCACTGTGCCACCCTTTGTTGTCGGCCATTAAAGCAACTGTTTGAACGCAAGGAAAAAGTAAGCACCACACCTAAATAAACATTCCAAACCCAACATAAATGAAATGATGCCATACTGCATTAAAAACAATCACCTAATCACTCTTGTACGTTCTCCTTGTGCCATCTATGTGTCTTTGCTTGTCCTGGTGTTTTTACACGCTGCTGATTCAGTGACTGTGATAGGGGTTGGGGTAGGCTGCAGACAAAGAAATAGAATACAGCACTAGAGAATGGCTCCAAGCCACCCTGATCGGAGAAACACCAAGCGTAGACTTCACTGTCCTAGCATGGTGGTAGAGGGCTTGCTGGGTGGTAAAGGATATCATGGGACAAATGGAAGGAGTAGGAGGATGAAAGTTTTTTTTACTTTCTGAGAGAGGAAAGCAAGTTTATGCTCCATTGCAGCTGGCCCAGAGAGGTGCCAGGGCTGGTAATATGTTAAAGGGCAGGTTACCAGACTGCTGTGACACCCTATAAACCCATTTCTGCACAAGTGCCTGAAATTATGGTGACAGCAATCTGGCCCACACTGTACAGTACAGACTTTGTGGTTGCAGACATTAGTGGTGCAAATTTCTCCAACAGTTGCACAATGCTCAGCTCCGTTGACGACTCCTCAGATACTGAAGCTATCCATGTTGAAATGCAACAAGATCTGAACAATATCCCGGCTTGGGCAGACAAATGGCAAGTAGCATTCATGCCACACTAATACCAGGCAATTACCATCTCCAAGGGCAATCTAACTATTGCCCCTTGACATTCAATAGTGTTATCTTCACGGAATCTACCGCTAGCCACATTCTGAGCGTTACCATTGACTTGAAACTGAACTGGACTAGCTGTTTTAATGCAGGGTGCAGTGATTGCAATGAGATCAGCCAGCTGGATCTCATAGAATATGAGTTCCTGATTGGGGCTATTAACCTGATCCAATCAAGGAGCCCTGGTTGACAGATATGAGCAGGGGTGTCAGAGATTCTGTTTGCTCTAAGAGCTGGCCCACATTGTCTCCTCAGAGAATCCCTAAAGGTGTGTGGAAGCAGGCCATTTGGCCCATCATGTCCACACCAACCTTCCAGAGCATCCCACCCAAACCGGCCCCTCATCCCCCACCCCCACTACCTTATCCCTCTAACCCTGCATATTCCCCATGGTTAACCCACCTATCCTGCACATCTTGGGATACATTGGGCAATTTAACATGGCCAACCCACCCTAACCTGCACCCTCGACTGTGGGAGGAAACCGGAGCACCCAGAGGAAACTCACTCCTTGGGAGTTCGAAGATGCAGGCACAACTAGCCTTGTCAGGTTAGCTTCGACTGCCCGCAATTGTGTGTCATTCTGTCCTGTGTGAGATGGGGAGGCAGGAAACTCAGTGTGGTTGGCTAATGTGGCTATGGTTGACCCAAGCTGTGAGATGTAGCTAGGTCTGTGAAAGTGGGTTGAACCACATGGATGGAAGGCCTGATTTTTGGTATTCATGGTGATTGTTGTTAGGTGAGTGATGAGGATGTGGTGATTGAACAGTGGCTAGTGGTACTGTTGGTAAGACATGGCATGTAAAGATGCATTAACTAACCTTGACCACATCGAAATCACATCCTCCATTCCCGGCAACATCCTGGTAAATCTCTTCTGAGCCCTCTCCAGCTTCAAGTATCCTTCCTACATATGGTGACCAGAACAAGACTCAATACTCCAGAAGACACCTCACCAACATCTTGTACAACTTCAAAATGACATCCCAAATCCTATACTCAAAGGTCTGAGCAATGAAGGCAAGCATGCTAAACACCCTCTGAATTGCCCTATCTATACGTGACGCAAACTTCAAAGAATTATGTACCTGAATTCCTAGGTCTCTCTGTTCTTCAACACTACCCAGGACCCTACATTTAATTGCACAAGTCTTGAAAAAATTCTGAATTTCACTTTGAACAATGAATGCTGGCCTAGCCAGTGATAAGCACATCCTGCGAATGAATAGAGAAATTGATATGGGAAACTGTGGATTCTAATGCTTTGGAACTTTTAGAATGTGGGAGAGATATCCTGTACCCATGACAAGCCAAGTGAGAGCTGAAAAGGCAGTAGCACCAACTAGGCATAGTTGGAGGTGCCAGGTGTTAAAGACTGAGGACCTCAATACAGTTCTACAGAAGTACAATGAAGTTCAACCATGTTGCTGTGGGTCATAGTATCCAAGCGGCTAAGTCATGGGATCTGTAAACTGCAGGGCCAGGGTTGTGTACAGGAAGATGGGATTAGAAAGAGCATCTAGGCATCTTTGGTTCAGCATGGACAAGATGTTACCAATGGCTGCCTTCCATGCCATATCATTTCTATGGTTCTATGTGTAGGCCAGCAGTTCCCTTCCATAAAGGATATTAGTGAATCAGATGGGATTTTCCCTGACAATGTATTTACAGTCATCATCAGGGTCTTCATTCCAGACTTTCTGTTAGATTCAGATTCCAACAGCTGGCACAGCAGGATGTGAACCCAGGTTGCTGGGGCATTACTTGCATCTTCAGGTTAATAGTCTAGCGATAATGCCACTCAGCCATTGCTATGCTATTTAATTTCCTGACATAGGAGTCACTTGCTATATGCCACCTAGTGCCTGCTTCAGCTTTAACACTCGGCTTCTTTTGGGGGTATTATCCAGTTTTGACTCGTGATTCACTTTAACTGGTACTTTGAGACCCCCTGTTTCTACACCCTCAGGTGACTGTCTGTGTGGAGTTTGCATATCCTCCCTGTGTCTGTGTGGATTTCCTCTGGGTGCTCCGGTTTCCTCCCATAGTCTAAAGATATACAGGTCAGGGTGGATTGGCCATACTAAATTGTTCCATAGTGTCCAGAGATGTGCAGGTTGGGTGGTTTAGCCACGTGAAATGCAGGGTTACAAGGATAGGGTAAAGGGGAGGGGGCGGCTGGGTTTGGGTACCATGGGCTTTGGAGAGTCTGGATGCGATGGACCAAATGACCTGTTTCCACACTATTGAACATAAGAACAAGGAGCAGAAGTAGGCCATCCAGCCCTTCGAGCCTGCCCCGCCATTTAATAAGATTGTGGCTGATCTTTTTGAGACTCAGCTCCAGTTACCCGCCCGCTAACCATAACCCTTAATCCCTTCACTGTTCAAAAATGTATCTCGCCTTGCCTTAAAAACATTCAGTGAGGTAGCTTCAATCGCTTCACTGGGCAGGGAATTCCACAGATTCACAACCCTTTGGGTGAAGAAATTCTTCCTGACCTCAGTCCTACATCTGCTTTCCTTTATTTTGAGGCTATGCCTTCTAGACCTAGTTTCACCTGCTAGCGGAAACATTCTCCCTGCCTCAACCTTATCTATTCCCTTCACAATCTTATATGTTTCTGTAAGATCTCCCCTCATTCTTCTGAATTCCAATCAGTATAATCCCAGTCTACTCAGTCTCTCCTCATAATCCAAGCTTCTCAACTCTGGAATCAACCGAGTGAATCTCCTCTGCACCCCGTCCAGTGCTGGTATATCCCTTCTCAAATCAAGAGACCAACACTGCACACAGTACTCCAGGTGTGGCCTCACCAGGACCCTATCCAGCTGCAACATAGCCTCCCTGTTTTTAAACTCCATCCCTCGAGCAGTGGCAGACAAAGTTCCATTTGCCTTTTTAATTACCTGCTGCACCTGCAATCCTACTTTTAGCGATTCATGCACAAAGACACCCCAGTCCCTCTGCACAGCAGCGTGCTGCAATTTTTTACCATTTAAAACACAGCCCTTTTTGCTCTTATTCCTACCAAAATGGATGACCTCACACTTATCAACATTGTACTCCATCTGCCAGACCTTTGCCCACTCACTCAGACTATCTGTATCCCTCTGCAGACTTTCAGTGTCTTCTGCACACTTTGCTCTACCACTCACCTTAGTGTCATCTGCAAGCTTTGACACACCACACTTAGTCCCCAACTCCAAATCATCTATGTAAATTGTAAACAATTGTGGTCCCAACACTGACCCCTGAGGCACACCACTAGCCACTGACCGCCAACCTGAAAAACACCCATTTACCACTACTCTTTGGGAGTTCTATGATACATGCAATCAATAAGCAGCAGAGTTAATGCTGATACCGCACAGCAATCATTTGAATGAACAATTGGCACAAAACTAGTTAAAATCTGGAATTCAGAGTCTAATTATGACCATGGATCGATTGTCAGGAAATATCCATCCCTCATTCATGTCCTTCAGGGAAAGAAACTCCAATCCTTACCTGGCCTACATGTGACTCCAGACCCACAGCAATGTGATTGACTCTTAACTGCCCTCTGGGTGATTAGGGATGGGCAAGAAATACTGATCTGGTCAGTGATGCCCTCATGAACGAATAAATTGAAGGAAAGAAAAGACAACTGTGTCACACAAATAAAGGCAGTTCTTAATTGCAAAGTTTCTGGAGACTACTTAGATTAAATCGCACAGAGTTTGTTGATCCGTTGCTTCCCTAGTCTACCGTGAATTTGTAATGCTAATATTTTGTTTTTGACAAATAGTAATCAAATTGGCACATCCACCTCCTGCATGTTCTGGCTGTTATCAGACTTTGTGGTAGCTGAAAACATGACCTCTTTATTTTTATCACACAACCGTTTCAGTCTTTTGTTGAAAAACACCACAGCTGTGGTTTTCCATGAGGGTTTCTATTCCTTTGCGTCCTTTATCATTTACAGTTATGGTGACATGTTGCATTTATGAAACAATCTTCAGAGATACCTCTATTAGGAGGAGGCCAAGGTGCAGATACAGAGGTTAGGTTGTGACTGTGATATTATCTGCTCAAGTTCATTATTTTCAGTTCAGCAGCACTTGTATCAAATAACTGAAGAATCTTTCATAGAGAACAATCTGCAGAAAAGGAGAAATGCCTTGTCACTTCCCTCCTCCTCTCTCTATAAGAGTTGAAAACAGCCTGTTGCTGTGCATTAGGCCTGTACCTGTAACTGGTCAAACACACCGTTTCCAGTAGGACCTCAGCTGAAATTCCTCCTAGTCAAGGGTCTTTAGCTCAGTTGAAGCCTGCCTCAACAAACAGCAGAGAAACGGAAGAGAGAATGTAGTGTGAGGAGAAAGTTTACAGCATTCCACATGGACAGGATTATAAAGGCCCTGATTGCCAACACCAAGAGAGAATTTCCATGCCATCAGCTCTCTTTTAATCTCTTTAGATCTAAGGACTATGCCTAACCCCTTCTTGAAAACATTCTGGCCTCAACCACTTTCAGTGGAACGGAATTCAGCACTTTCTGGATGAGGAAATTTCTCCTCATCTCACTTCTAAATGGCCTCCTCTGTATCCTCAGACTAGGATAGCACTGTGTTGGGTTTGGTTTTTCCTCAATTTCGTTTAGCTTATTTAAGTTCATAGAATCACACATCATGAAAACAGGCACTTCGCTCCAACTCGTCCATACCGACCAAATATCCTAAATTAATCTTGTTCCATTTGTCAGCATTTGGCCCATATCCCTCTAAATCCTTCCTATTCATGTACCCATCCAGATGCCTTTTAAATGTTGTAATTGTACCAGCCTCCACCACTTCCTCTGGCAGCTCATTCCATACACGCTCCACCCTCTGTGTGAAAACATTATCCCTTAGACCCCTTTTAAAATTTTCCTCTCTCACCTTAAACCTATACCCGCTAGTCTTGGACTCCCCTACCGTGGGGAAAAGACCTTGGCTATTCATCCTGTCCATGCCCCGCATGATTTTACAAACTTCTATAAGGTCACCTCTCAGCCTCCAACACTCCAGGGAAAATAGCCCCAGTCTATTCAGCCTCTCCAACTGTGGCAACATCCTTGTAAATCTTTTCTGAACCTTTCAAGTTTCACAACATCTCTTCTAAAGTATGGAGACCAGAACTGACTGCAGTGTTCCAAAAGTGGCCTCACCAATGTCCTGTACAGCCACAACATGACATCTCAACTCCTATACTCATGCTCCTCTTACTTAATCATTCTTTGTAAACTCTCTCTCCAATTCTCCTCTCCCTTGGGATGTTCCTACCTCAAAAATATAGAAAATAGGGGCAGGCATAGGCCATTCAGCCCTTTGAGCCTGCTCTGCCTTTCAATATGATCACGGTTGATCATCCTATACGTTTCCTTGTTCCTGCTCTCTCCCCAAACTCTTTTAATCCCTTTAGCCCTAAGAACTATATCTAACCCCTTCTTGAAAGTATGCAATGTTCTGGTCTCAACCACTTTCTGTGGCAGGGAATTCATCACTCTCTGGATGTAGAAATTTCCCCTCCTCTCAATTCTAAATGTCCTCCTCTCTATCCTGGATACTATGATCCCTGTCTCTGGACTCCCTGGTCATCAGGAACATACTTCACAAAATGTCCAAGAGATTGGTCAGGCAGAATCTTACAGAGAATTTACACCACAGAACCTCGCCATTTGACCCAAGTGGTCCACACAGGGACAAACACAGAGAATGATGGAGAAACTCAGCAGGTCTGACAGCATCTCTGGAGGGAGAAAACAGAGTTAATGCTTCAAGTCTAGTAAGACTCTTCTTCAGAACTCTAAATAAGAAAGTTCCATCTCATTCTATTTACTTTATCACACTCAGTCAGCATAATTCTCTGTCCCTTCCTACCACATGCTAAACTTGCTCCTTCTTAATGTTATGCCTTATGATGGTGAGTTCCACATTCTCAAAACTGCCTGTTTAAAGATGTTTCTCCTGAAGTCATTGTTGGATTGATTTGTGGAGTTCATTTGGTTTGTGGCTTTTAGTTTGGAACATCACTGTTGAAAGTATGTTTCTGATTATTCATTGGATTCCCATTCAGAATATTTTCAAAATCTGATCATTGATGACATTGTGCTACCAGTTAGAGTAACAAGTTGATCATATTTGGGTTAGTTTTTAACCCTTTTGAATGTGGCTGTTATGTATTGTTCCATACGACCTTCTTGGAAATTCCTAGCACTAACCTTCAGCACCTCACAGCTTGCTTGTTTCTAACATATGCATCCTCATGCAATTTTGGACTTTGTTTGATCTTCACTTGTGTTTGTACCATGCCATGCCAGTGATACAAGTTCCACCCTCTCTTGGACAACAGCACCTGGCTTTCATTTAACTGTTTGTCGTTAAAGTGCCTCACATGTTATAAAACAGAGCGACCTGGGGGTTCAGGTACATAATTCTTTGAAGTTTGCATCACATGTAGACAGGGTAGTTAAGAAGGCATTTCACATGCTTGCATTTATTGCTTGGACCTTTGAGTATAGGAGTTGGGACATCATCTTGAGGTTGTACAGGACATTGGTGAAGCCTCTTATGAAGTACTGTGTCCAATTCTGGATGCCCCATTGTAGGAGGGATATTATTAAGCTGAAGAGGATTCAAGAGACATTTTCCAGGGTGTTGCCCGGAGTGGAGGGTTTGAGTTCTGGGGAAAAGCTGGATAGGCTGAGACTTTTTTTCTGGGGCATAGGAGATTGAGGGGGTGAGCTTATAGAGGTTTATGGAATCATGAGGGGTATAGATAAGGTGCGTAGCAGTCATCTTTTCCCCTAGGAGGGGGATTTCAAGGTGGGTGACATATTTTAAGGTGAGACTGGGATGATTTAAAGAGACATGAGGGGCAACCTTTTTACACAGAGAATGGTGTGAATGTGGAATGAACTTCCAGAGGAAATGATGGATGTGGGTACGGTTACAACATTTGAAAGACACTTGGCTCAGTACATGAACAGGAAAGGTTTGGAGGAATATAGGCCGGGAGCAAGCAGGTGGGACTAGTTTAGAGATAGTAGGAGCTGCAGATGCTAGAGAATCTGAGATAACAAGGTGTAGAGCTGGACGAACACAGCAGGCCAAGCAGCATCAGAGGAGCAGGAAAACTGGCGTTTCGGGCCTAGACCCTTCTTCTGAATGTGATGGGTGATGCCGCCATAATTCTATGGGGCTGGAGGTCAACTCTGTCAGGAGAGAGAGAGAGAGAGAGAGAAAGAGGGGAATACTGGCAGTGGTTTAGCCTGACGGTCACCATGCCTCAGGTGAGGTTGAGATGTTACATGGTGATCTCAGCCTGTGTAGGAATTGAATCCACTGTTACTATCGCTAACCAACCAACTGAGCTAACCAAACCCCTAGGAATGTTGGAACCATTAGACATCACCTCAGTTACGCCTCAGGTATATTGTGAGTGTGGGAATGATATTAAACCACTGGAAGTGTGCAGTGTGAATTCGCTTGGTTGATGAGTGCCAATTTTGGACACTTATTGAGAAGTTATACTTTCTTGTACTTCAGAATATTGCAAGATTATGATAATGCACACAGTGATACATTACTTCCACTTACTGGAGGGCATATTTTTAACAAAAAATAATGAAGTGAAGCAAACGTGATGCATTGAAATAATTCTCCATGGAGACAGTGGGTAGAATGTGGAATTGTGTGCCACAAATCTTGATTCTCTTTGTAAAGTCAAATACCAGCTGAGCATGATTAGGCCCAGTTGAGATATTTTCAACAGTTTACTGACACTCAGTGCAGACTTTACAAATTAAAAGTGCAGTGCCCAAGGATTGCCATTACTGTGCAGTATTAGCCCAACAAGAATTGAGAGATACAAGGAAAACCTAGTCAGAAAGATATTCTCTGGTTCTGATGAATTTGCTGAGTTTGCCACATCAATTCCCGTTATCCTTTAACATAATTTTTTTGGCATGTTGTTTTCAAATGTTTACATTTTACTTTCCATTATCAGAAGTGTTCCAAAGTCTCAGCTCATCCTCTCAGTCACAGAATGGCATGTTGCAATAACTTCATTTCCATTTCAATGACTCTAAACCGAGCCTTTAGAAAGGCATGTGTGTGTGTGTCTCTGTGTGTGTGTGTGTGTGTGTGTGTGTGTGTGTGTGTGTGTGTGTGTGTGCTATCGTGTGTGTGCGCGTGTGTTTGTGTATGTGTGTGTATATGTGTGTGTGTGCGCGTGTGCATGTGTGTGTGTGCTAGCGTGCACGTGTTTGTGTGCTAGTGTGCACGTGTGTGTGTGTGTGTGTGTGCTAGCGTGCACGTGTTTGTGTGTGTGTGTGTGTGTGTGTGTATGCGCGCGTGTGTGTGTGTCTGTGTGTATGTGTGGGTGTGTGTAGAAGTGGCTCGATGTGAAATTGCTGCTCAATCAGAGGAAATGTCTGAGCCAAGAAAATAACTGAATGACGGTTCTGGCACTGAGAGTTTGACTTAGGCTTGTGTTAAATTATTCATCACCAGTATTTCTGCATTCTAGAAGATTGTGTTAGGGGCAGAAAATGAGGACTATACTAAGGACTGCAACTGTACTTATACCCTTAGTGGTAAGGTCCTGGGGAGTGTTGCTGATCAAAGAGACCCTGGAGTGCAGCTTCATAGTTCCTTGAAAATGGAGTCACAGGTACATAGGGTAAAGAAGAAGGTGTTTGGTACACTTGCCTTTATTGGTCAGTACATTGAGTATAGGAGTTGGGAGGGTCACTTTGCAGCTGTACAGGACATTGGTTCAGGCCACTTTTGGAATACTGTGTACAATTCTGGTCTCCTGCTTTAAGAAAGAAACTTGAAAGGGTTCAGAAAAGATCTACAAGGATGTTGCCAGTGTTGGAAGCTTTGAGCTACAGGGAGAGGCTGAAATAGGCTGGAACTATTTTCTCTGGAGCGTCAGAGGGTGAGGGGTGACCTTATAAAAGTTTATAAAATCATGGATAGAGTAAATAGTAAGGTCTTCTCCCCAGGGGAGGGGAGTCCAAAACTAGAGGGGCGTAGGTTTAAGGTGAGAGGGGAAAGATTTAAAAGGGAACCTAAGATGCAACTTTTTTCACACAGAGGGTGGTGTGTGTATGGAATGAGCTGCCAGAGGAAGTGGTGGAGGCTGGTACAGTTACAACATTTAAAAGGCATCTGGATGGGCACATGAATAGGAAGAGTTTAGAGGGGTATGGGCCAAATGCAGGCAAACAGGACAAGATTAATTTAGGATATCTGGTTGTTATAAATGAGTTGGATCAAAGGATCTGCTTCCATGCTGTACAACGCTATGAGTCTATGATTCCGGTTCACCTCTGAAGTCTGACATTGCCTTGATTTGTTTGTGATTACGTAAAGGCCATTCTGAAGGTATGGTATGAGAAATGCCCTGAAACATCCTGAGATGATAGAATTGAACAGCACCAGGATGGTGGTTGGTGATTTCACTTTGGGTGGTTTATGATGCAGAGTCATGTTGACAGCGTGGGCTCAGTTATAGCATTGGTAGGAATAACTGTAGAGCTTGTCCCTCACATGTGGTGTAGTGCCACTGGTTAACCCCACCACCACCTGTCTCTGATGTGAGAGTGGGATGATGGTGACTTTACGTTACAGAACAGGAGGTGGAGCATTTAGCCCATCGTACCTCTCCTGGCTCTCTGAAAGAGCTGCCCATTCAGTGCTGTTGCCCTACCATTTCAATGTTGATGTGTTCAATGTTGTTTCCCTTTATTAAAGTGATTTTGGCTTCGACTTCGCCTGCTGTTTCTGGCCTGCTATCCATATTGTGGTATAGTTTTGCAAAATGTTTCTCTTAAGCCCTCTCATCGATTTTTTAAAAATTTGTATTTGCAATATGGCCAGCATCCATTATCCATCACCAACTCCCTTTCAGAGAATGGTTGTGCCTGCACAGTGTTGTTAGGATGGGCATTCCAGGGTATTGACCCAGGGACGGTGAAGCAACAGCAATATTGTTCCCAGTCAGGATGCTATATGGCTTGGAGGGGATTTTCTTGGAATGTGATGCTGGTGTCCTTCACTTTGGTAGAGGTCATAACGTCATAGTCATAGACACATATAGCATAGAAATAGACCCTTCAGTCCAAGTTGTCCATGTCAACCAGATATCCTAAATTAATCTAGTCCCATTTGCCAGCATTTGGCCCATACCCCTCTAAACCCTTCCTATTCATGTACCCACCCAGATGCCTTTTAAATGTTACAGTTCTACCAACGTCTACTACTTCCTCTGGCAGCTCATTCCATGCACACACCACCCTCTGCATGAGAAAGTTCTCCCTTAGGTCCCTGTTAAATTTTTTCCCTCTCACCTTAATCTCGTAACCTCTAGTATTAGCTCCCCCTACCCTGGGGAAAAGACCTTGGCTATTCATCCTGTCTGTGCTCCTCATGATTTTATAAACTTCTATAAGGCCACCTGATAGCCTCCTACGCTCCAGGGAAAATAGACCCGGCCTATTCAGCTTGGGTTTGGAAAGTGCTGTCAAAGGAGCCTTGGTGAGTTGCTGCAGTGCATCTTGTAGAAGGTACACACTGCTGTGACTGTGCAGGACAGAGGAATAAGGCGGAAGTAGGGCTTCTTTGTCCGAAACGGTGTCAAGCCTCTTGAGAATTCCTGATGCTGCACTCACCCAGGCAAGTGGAGGGCCTTCCTGCTCACTGCTGTAAATGCTAGTCTGGTTTTTAGAGTCAGGAGGGAAGTTACTTAGTGCAGAATTCCTAACTCTGACCTTCTCTTGTAGAATGAGATAACAAGGTGTAGAGCTGAATGCACACAGCAGGCCAAGCAGCATCAAAGGAGCAGGAAAGCTGACATTTCAGGCCTCAACCCTTCCTCAGAAAGAAGCGTCAGCCTTCCTGCTCCTCTGATGCTGCTTGGCCTGCTGTGCTCATCCAGCTCCACGCCTTGTTATCTCAGATTCTCCAGCATCTGCAGTTCCTACTACCTCTTCTCTTGTAGACACTGTATTTGTTTGGCTGGTCCAGTACAATTTCATAGATCATAGAATCCTAGAATCCCTACAGTGTGGAAACAGGCCCTTCGGCCTAACAAATCCACACTGGCCCTCAGAGCATCCCATTCAGACCCATCCCCCCAGTCTACACATCCCTGTACACTATGGGACAATTTAGCATGGCCAATCCAACTAAACTGCACATCTTTGGACTGTGGGAGGAAACCCATGCAGATAAGGGAAGAATGTGCAAACTCCACACAGACAGTCGCGCAAGGGTGGAATCAAACCTGGGTGCCTGGCGCTCTGGTCAATAGTTCCCCAGGATGCTGGAAGTGGAGTGTTCAGTGATGGTAACACTGTTGAATGTTAAGGACAGAAAGAATCATAGATCCCCTTACCTTCCACTGTCAAAGCAGGCCATTTGGCCCATTGAGTCCAAGGCAACCCACCAAAGAGCAAGCCAATCAGACCCTGAACACCATGGGACAATTTAGCACGGCTAGTCCACCTAAACTGCACATTTTTAGACTGTGGGAGGAAACCGGAGCACCCGGAGGAAACCCACGCAGACATGGGGAGACATAGACAGTTGCCTGAGGTTGGAATCGAGCCCAGCTCCCTGCACTAACCACTGAGACACCAGGCTGTGCTATATTCTGTACATCTTGAGACGATCACTTTGTGACACAAATATCACTCTGGCAACAATCTTTGCAACAATGCTTTCTGAATTAAAGTAAAGGCAGTCCTTAGGTTGTGAATGGGTTCCATTCTGGAGTCCATTTGCACGTCGATTTGTATGCATATTGGAACACAGTACAGGACAATAAAATGCAGCTGTTTGGAAATACAGGAAATGTTCTATAAGGTCTTCCTTTAGTATAAGGCTGTGACCTTGCGTCCTAGTCTGTCCTACCAATGGAAACATCTTCCCAACTTCCACTCGGTCCAGGCCATTCACTATTCTTTAGGAAAGGGATCGCTTTCATTAGTAGGAACATTTGTACGTCAGACATTTGTAAATCGGGGACCTCTGTACAAGAAAGAAACCAACGGGCCCCACTTTTTTTTCCTTTATTCATTCATGGGATGAGGTCATCGCTGACCAGGCAGCATTTATTGCCCATCCCTAATTGCCCAGAGGGCAGTTAAGAGGCAACCACAATGCTGTGGGTCTGGAGTCACAGATAGGTCTGATCAGATAAGAGCGGCAGTTTCCTACCCTAAAGGACATTAGTGAACCAGATGGGTTTTTCCTGACAATCAACAACAGATTCACGGGCATCATTAGCTGTTAATTCCAGATATTTTATTGAATTCAAATTCCACTATCTGCCAAGGCAGGATTCGAACCCGGGTCCCCAGAATGTGCTCTGGGTCTTTGGATTAACAGTCCAGCGATAATATGCTAAAAGATCAGGCTAAATATCATGCTAAAGATAGAAAAAGATCAGGCAGGCTGTTGTTCTTACTGCCAGTTCTTTGAAGGAGCTACCCAGTTACAACTACTCTCTACTATTCCCATATCCGTCACACGGTGATTACGATGTGTTGTGAATAGTCATTAGTTTCAACTACAGTTAAAGGGTACAGAATGTTATCTGGTTCCATTGACTGTTTAGATTGCACCAAACAAAGCTGTCATCGATTAAAGACACACAGTCAAGAAAGTGTCAGGGCCACAGAAAGGTTAAAATGATTCCTGCTGAGCACTTTATGCAGTTCCGAAAGTGTTGAGTGCAATTAAATAAGCACGTTGGACCAATGTTGCTATTGCATGATGAGGGAGTTTTATAGAGCATGTAAGAATGGGAGATTTAACATGCAGGGTGACAGATGAGGATGGGCACGGAGATTTAATTTCCTGATTGTGGGTTAAGGTTCAGAGATGCATTCAGTGGCATATCAGGGCTCAGGCTATGTATTTAGGTTCCTACGTACAAAACATATACCTGCTCCTTTATTTTAAAATATTTTTGAAAAACATGTACCACGTTTATGGTCAAGTCACCAGTGCGTGAAAACGTGATGGTATCTGGTTCTCCTACAATGAAAGATGACATGTGCTGGTCGACGTTGTGCTGTCGGAGGCACAGCAAGCACAAAGGGCCGAATGGCCTCCACCTGCACCTATATTCTAGGTGATGGTGTTCCGTGGCTTTCCTTGTTGGGCTCTGGACCTGGAGAACGGCAGCATGCAAGGTAATGCATCGTCACTAAGGGTGACCTCAGGGCTGAGACTGAGAATGAACATGGACAATGTCAGTTGCAATGCATCACGGGAAAGATAAGAACATTAGAAACAGGAGCAGGAGCTGACCATCTGGCCTAACAAGCCTGCTCCACCGTTCAATAGGATCATGGCTGACCTTCTTGTGGACTCAGCTCCACTTACCCACCTGCTCATCATCACCCTTAATTCCTCTCCTGTTCAGAAATCTGTCTTTGCCTTAAAAACACTCAGTGAGATAGCCTCAACTGCTTCACTGGGCAGGGAATTCCACAGATTCACAACCCTTTGGGTGAAAAAGTGCTTCCTCAACTCAATCCTCAATCTGTCCCCCCTTATTTAATTCAGCACGGTGGCTCACAGCACCAGGGACCTGAGTTTGATTCCAGCCTCGGGTGACTGTCTCTGTGCAGAGTTTGCATATTCTCCCTGTGTCTGCATGGGTTTCCCCTGGGCTCTCTGGTTTCCTCCCACAGTCCAAAGATGTGCAGGTTAGGGTGGATTGGCCATGCTACATTACCCATAGTGTTCAGGGGCATGTGGATTCGGGGATGGACCTGGGTGGGATGCTCTGAGGGTCAGTGTGGACTTTTTGGGCTGAAGGACCTGCTTCCATACCATAGGGATTCTATGATTCTTATTTTGAGCCTGTGCCCCCTGCAAGCGGAAACAGCCTCCCTGCTTCTATCCTGTCTATCCCCTTCATAATTTTATACATTTTCTACAAGACTGCTACACCCCCTCATTCGTCTGAACTAAGCCATCTGAGATTTGTCCCGCACGGTTAGCGAGTACAAGACTGGACACAGACATCAGCATTCAACAAAGAATGGTTACAAAAACACAGCACTGTCTCTTCCACAATGATGAAATGTTCCGGATTCTTCCGGAACAATCGATAAGTATTAAAGCTGAGGTGTCCTGGGACATTTAACTCTCTGACTCAGCCAATCTCAACAAACAAAAAGACTATGCTGCACACATGAATCAACTGAAGCCAAACTAAGAGGAAATATTTACAAATGATACTTAAATTTCAGAAACACCCATGCCACCTTTGTGATACCAGTGAGTATTATACTAATAGCAATGGTCAGCCATGATTAACAGCCTCCCTTGCTGGCCCAAAAAATTTTTAAATTATACAACCTCCCCCAACTAACCCACGTCCCATCCCAGTATCTGCTGAATTATTAGTTGAAGGTATATTTCTCCATTGAAAATCTGCCCTCACCTCGAAATGGAATTTTAGCCAACGTTTTAATTGTAATCTCGTGGAAATTGCTGTGAGAGTGGAGAGGGTTTGTGCTCCTTGTGCCACCATTAGGAATGGCACGTCATAGTTAAAACTCTGCCCAATATCTCTGCTTCAAAAGTAATGTCTTTTCTTCATATATAAATTTGTTGCGAAAGATTGAGGGGTGACCTTATTGAGGTTTATAAAATCATATGGGGTATAGATGAGGTAAATGGTGTCTTTCCCAAGGGTGGGGGATTTCAGGACTAAGGGGCATATTTTTAAGGTGAGTGGAAAAAGATTTAAATAAGACAATCGGGGCAATTTTTTTTACACAGGGAGTGGTTCGCGTGTGGAATGAACTTCCAGAGGAAGTGGTGGATGTGGGTGCAGGAACAGTTTTACAAGACATTTGGAGAAGTACATGAATAAGAAATGTTTGGAGGGTTATGGGCCAAATGTAGGCTGGTAGGACTAGTTTAGTTTGGGATTATGGTTGGCACTGACTGATTGGACCGAAGGGTCTGTTTCCATGCTGTATGACTCTATGATTCTTATCAGTTCAAAGATGTGTAGGTTAGGTGGATTGGCCATGGAAATGCAGGATTACTCAGATAGGGTAGGGGGTGGATCGAGTTGGGTTACTGTTTAGAATGTGAGTCTGGACTCAATAAGCCAAATGGCCTGTCGCCACATAGTAGGGATTCTATGATTCCATCAATGTGAAGGCTTTTATCTGTTTTTTGAATAGCTGTGGACATTTATAACTTCCAGTTGATGCTATCCCACAGCACTCCCAATCGAACAAAGTCTGCACTGCACAGTTCTGAAGAGAAGCTGTACTGGATTTGAAACGCTAACCCTGTTTCTCTCTCCATAGATGCTGCCAGATCTGGTGAGTTTCTGCAGTGCTCTCTGTGTTCATCACATGGACTTAATCTTTTCATATCAGCTCAGGAATAGCACAAAAATTACACAAAGTAACTAACTCACACAAAGTAACTGACATTTGGCCTCACCAGACCATACTGTTCTAAAGTAATCAAGAATATTTCACTCACAAGTAGGAAGATATCTCTTGATCTCAATTTTCATGAAAGGGTTAAAGGATTTAAACTTTATTAGGGAGCAACTGGTCCAGGAACAATGTGTTAAAGGACACATTTCTGAGAGAACCCTTATCTTGTGGCAGAACCTAAATAAAAACAAACAAAATCCATTTAGTATTAAAATTAGAATTAGCCTTTATTCTCACATATACTTAATGAGTATAGTGAAAAGTTTATACATCACCACTTACAGCAGCATTTATGTACAAAAGTACTTGATTACAGCTCTTTGATTACAAGATCTTAGACAACAGGAAAATAAAATTTAGATTATTTATGTTGGCATAAAACAGTAGGTTCATACAATCAGTAAGATAGGAACCTGTGATGATACTGAAATGGTAAAAAAAAAATTAGATGCACATACAAACATGAGTGATTGAAGAGAATAGCTTCTGCCTTTTTGCTCGGTTTTCCTCCCAATCCCAGTTGGATAGCAATCACCAATCAGTTGGGCTTCATCTCTCAAGAGACTGTTAGCTTCTCTGATCATATCAAAAGCACTCAGTGATCAGCTGCAGGAAGTAGTTAATGAATGGAACGGGTGATTTACTTTGGCATTACTGGTCCACATCAGCAAAGCCCATTCCCCCAGTAAGTCTGAATCCAACTCTCACTGTTGATGGTTTAAACCACTTCCCAGGATGGGAAACAGAAGAAAAGGGAAACCGTTGTTACTTATTGAATCCTGTCATAAGCCATCATAACCATTAATCAAACCTTTGAAGTATTCCCCTGGTCAAATATGGAAAACTCGAATATTTGATTTGATAAATTAGAGGGTACTATGGCTTTGATAAATGTTACATTGCTGTCATTTTTCATGGTTCCTGTGAGAACATCTGACAGACACTGCAGTGACTACATCCTAGAAATGGATTAGACTCTGAAAAATGACACAAGGCCACCAATACACCATTGCCTCCTACTGCAAGGAAATTATCATGTGGTTGTCCTGGTGTCAAAAACCATGAATGGACAATTAGATACGTACAGATTTAAATATTTTACATGCATTTTCTCAGTCTTGGCGTCATTGTCGGTAGTCTAATCTCTCTGTCAAAAGGATCAATTTTCACTCCACAAAGCTGTGCTACAAGGCTGAGGGCACTAGCATAGACTTTGTCTTGTTTGATGAGATGCTAAACCAAAGACTGATACAATTTTAGACAAAGCAGAATATCTGGCCATTATTATGTTGCTCTTACTGGGAGCTTGCTGTATGCAAACTTCGACGGCAGTCCTAATGTTACAAAAAGAACAAAAATTCCATATTATTTCATGAGATGGAAAACACTTTGGGATTTTCTGAGATGATGGATGGTGGTGTGCACATGCAATGTCTTTCTTTGATGAAATAGTTTGGATTTGCTTTGATCAAAGTATCGAATGTTGCTTGGGGATGTTCCGTTATGTGTATCTGATAGTTGCCCTGTTGACTGGGGTTCATTTTGATTACCACATTGTATGTGCTGAGCGTATCCATGTTCAGTGGATGGAATGCAACAGTTAAAAATATTGTTCTTTCCACTGAAGGAACAGCGATATATTTCCAAGTCAAGGCGACGAGTGGCTTGGAGGGGAACTTGTAGGGTTCATATGTATCCTTGTCCTTCTAGATGGTCAAAGCTGAGGGTTTGGAGACTTCATGAGTTACTCCAGTGCAACTTGTCAAAGATGCACATTGCTGACACTGCGGTAAAGGAAATGAATGTTGAAGGTGGTGAATACGGGCACCAATGAAACAGCTACTTATGATGCCAAGCTTCTTGAATATTGTTGGAGCTCCAATGAGCCAGGCCAATGGAGAATATTCCATCATACTTATCACTTGTAGATGTGAGCAAACACGGGGTAAACAGAAGGTTTAATTGGTGCAGAACCTCTGGCTTCTGACCTCCTTTTTGTAGCCACTGTATTTATACAGTTGACCCATATCAGTTTCTGGTCAATAGTAATGCTGGGATGTTGATAGTGGGTGATTCAGCAATGGTAATGCTATTGAACAGTAAGAATTGATGGTTCAATTCACTCTTGTTGGAGACAGGCACTGCCTGGCACTTGTGTGGCATTAATGTTACTTACCACTTATCAGCCCAGGAGTGGATGTTGTCCAGGTCTTGCTGCATATAAGCAAAGACTACTTCAGTATCTGAGGAGCCACAAACAGAGCTAAACATCGTACAATAATCAGAGAATATCCCACTTCCGACCTTACCGGAAGGTCATTGAAGAAGCAGCTAAATATGGCTGGGCCTAGGAACTACCCTGAGGAACTCCAGAAATGTTCTAGGGCAGACCAGAGATAATGGGAACTGCAGATGCTGGAGAATCCAAGATGACAAAGTGTGGAGCTGGATGAACACAGCAGGCCAAGCAGCATCTCAGGAGCACAAAAGCTGATGTTTCGGGCCTAGACCCTTCATCAGAGAGCTTCTATGTTCTAGGGCTGAGATGACTTACCTCCGACAACCTCAGTGGTTTTCCTTTGCGGTAAGTAAGACATCAACCAGAGAGAATTTGGCCCCCATTCCCAACGGTTCCAACTTTGTTAGAGCTCCTTGATGTCACAGTCAGTCAAGTACAGCCTCGATGCCAAGTACTTTTCCTCTCACTTCACTTCTGGGGTCAATGAATGATTGTAAAAATATATATCCATATCTCAGCAAAAGCCCATTTTATCCAAAAATATTCTTTAAGCTGCTTTATACATTTTCAGGCTTTTATTTTTCACCCTTTTGCCAATGTAAAATTTTACTGATGCATCAGCTGGTACATTATTCTAGCCTTTCACTGTCCTGTTGCAATTAATTTGCATCATTCTCACTGTTGGCCCTTCCTCTAAGTTGGGTATCATTGGCAGATTTTGTAATTTTACTTTCTATTACAATATACAAGGCATTTCAGAAAGAACAGCACCTTCACATTGACCTTGGGTAGCGTCACAGCCTACCATTCTCCAGTTAAAAAAAAACCTGTCACATGATTCTCAGTCAAGTCTGTCATGTCCTAGAGATGAGCATCTACAGTTACGAAGATAGCTTTAAAATTTGGGACCATTCTCCCTGGAGAGAAGAAAATCATAAGAAACAGGAGCAGGAATAAGCCATTCAGCCCCTTGAACCTGCTCTGCCATTCAATAAGATCATGGCCGATCTGACATTCCTCACATCCACTTTCCTGCTCACTCCTTGTAACATTTTATTCCCCAACTGATTCAGAATTTATCTCAGCCTTGAACATACAGAAAGACTCTGCCTCCCCAGCTCTCCATGGCCAGGATTTCCATTTAAAGATTTACAACCCCCTGAGAGAAGAAATTCCTCCTCATCTCTGAGACTTTATTCTGAGACTATGAAACATCCTCTCATCATTTCCCCTGTCAAGCCCCTTAAGAATCCTATGTGTTTCCATGACAGCATCCCTCATTCTCCTAAACTCACGTGAGTAGAGTCCCAACCTGTTTAGCCATTGCTCATAGGACTGTCCCTCCATACCAGGGATCATCCAAGCGAACATTCTCTGGACTGCCTCCAATGGGATGGTATCTTTCCTTAAATGAGGGAACCAAAATCACACACAGTGTTCCAGATATAGTCTCACCAGTACCTTATGCATTTGCAGTGAGACTTCCCTACTGTTAGAGAAGACTGAGAGGACATCTGATAGAGGTTTTCAAAATCAGGAGCCGGCTGGGTAGAATAGATCGGGAGAAGCTGTCCCTGCTTGTAAAAGGAACAAGAATGAGAGGGGCCATAGGTTTAACGTGATGTGCAAGCGAAGCAAGAGTGGTGTGAGAAAACACATTTTCCCACAGTGACTACTTAGGGTGCCTGGAAATGTGCTAGAAATGTGGTTCAATGGAGGCTTTGGATGGTTATTTGGGTGGAACTAGTGTGCAGAAGTATGGGGAAAGGGCAGGAAGTTGGCACTGGATAATAGAACCAGTACGTATGATGGGCCAAATGGTCTCCTTCTATGCTGTAATAATCCTGTGATTCAATCATCATTTAATGTGGTGGCCCCCAGAATGTTGCAAATGCTTTAAACACCAAGAAATGGTGGATCTGAACAATGGGTTGTGCAGTAACGTCATTAGATTTGTCTAATGTGTCATCATTGTGACAATGAAACCCAGGGTGAAATTGTGGCCTCCCTGGATTGGCATGTTCCAATAACCATGATGTTGGTAAGATATGGGCAAGAGTGAAAACAAATTGGGATCTTGATGCCAAGAAAAAAATCCCAGTTTTTCCCTTAAGCTTTAACTGGTGACTTCAGAATCTCATGACTGAATATCAACTATTTTAGTTCCATGCATTCGTGTCTCAATATTAGCCCAGCCTGCCTCATTTCTGTGTCACTACTAATTCTCCTCTTCCTCTGTGGAAAATGGGACAATGCAAACGCCCAACGTGAAAATAGGTAACAGGATATTGTGTGGCTGAGGCTCACTGATCAACTACCCCTGGCCATCATGCACCGTCGTCTTTGCCAGCAATGTCCCTGATGCCCCAAGGACATCACCCTCCTCAACCCTTCACCCATGCAAGTTGGCATCAGACCAGCCCTCACTGCATCATTTATGCCTGTTCTCTGTCCGAGTGTCACTCCTCTTTAGTCTTTGTGACTTGACTTTGGAACTTAGAGGCACCAACTGCCATGTCTTGCAGCAAGCAGGGACAACACTCACCCATCTACACTGGATGCACCCTCTGGCTCTTGGCTTCATTTCTTTTTGTGCTCACTTACTTTGTACTGACTCGGATCCTGCCAACCTCGGCTTGATTGCTTCTTAGCGTGAGGAAGAGACAGGCAGCTAGTCACAGATTGGAGCAGTGACCAGTCAAGGTGATAGATACATCTCTATATGGCACCATGTTGTAGCATTACCAGTAGCTTTCATGACAAACACACTGCATGTAGAGTGCTAGAGACACACAGCACAGAAATGGACTCTTCAGTCTAACTTGTCCATGCCAGCGGGGTTTCCTAAAGTGAATCAGTCCCATTTGCCTGCTTTCAACTCATATCGCTCTAAACCCTTCCTATCCACGTACCTGTTCAAATGCCTTTTAAATGTTGTAATTGTACCTGCCTCTACCAATTCTTCTGGAAGCTCCTTCCATACATGTGCCAACCTGTGTATAACAAATTTACCTCTCGGATCCCTTTTAAATCTTTCCCCTCTCACCTTAAACATATGCCATCGCTTTTTGGGCTTCCCTACCCTTGGAAAAGGTCCTTGGCTATTCACTTCATCGATAGCCCTCGTATTTTTGCCTCTCTTCATAACTCAAACCTTCCAGTCTCAGTACCATCTTCGTAAGTTCTTTTTTTGCACTCTTTCCAGTTTCATAACATCCTCCCTATGGCAGGGCAACCAGAGTTGTACTCAGTATTCCCAAAGTGGCTTTACCAATGACTTGTACAGCCGTACGACCATACTTGGAGTACTGCTTCCAGTTCTGGCCACCCTGCTGTAGGAAGGATGTTATGAATCTGGAAAGGGTGAAGAGGTTCAGTGTAATCAAAATTTAAACAGGACAGTGGGGTAATTAAGACAGTACAATTTCTATCAATGTGTCCCAATTAAACAGCCTGCAATGGGACTTTTAAAATGTGTATTTTAAAAGTGGTTTCCTACATTCAATTGGCCACTCCAGTGTCTGAAAGATGTATGTTCATGCAAGTTCGTTCTATCTTTATATCGGTGGAAAAGATTAAGTAATCTTTTACACTTCAACCAGCCACAAACATTTGCCACGAAGCCAGACTAGAAAATAAGCTGCCATCCAAGTGTTGGCAGTGTTAAAATGCACGATAATAGATTTTTTTTTGTCTGGTTTTTCAATATTTCTCTATTTTAATAAAACATTGTGCCTTGGTGTACTTTATCATTTGGAATTTAAGGAGGTTATTGAATTTTGAAAAGATTGCCTTCAATTCAACTCTATTGCTGATATCTCACCAGTCCCTCCTCTCTCCCGTCAACATGTTGAACAAAGCAAGATAAGAATTGTAGGCAATCTGATCAGCTTGTTATTGCTGTGCAGACGGGTGTGTCTTTCACTGAACAATTGTTTGTGCAAAAGTTAAATATTTCAGTGCAGCATGTGGTTGTGGAAAGTGTACAAAACAGTGATGAAATGTGCTAATGTGGTTATTTTTGTACAGTATGTTGAAGCTGAGCTGATATAAGCTCAACGTCCGTTTCTGAGACTTGTTTATGTAATAATATTCGAATTATGTGTGAAATAGGAAGTTAGACGAACAACCCACCCAGGTTCTTAGAACATTGGATGCTTTATTTTCAATGGATGATGAGATGGACCATCATTATTTACAAGAGAATTAAATAAATATTTAAATACATAGCATTTGAAAGGATGCAGAAATGGGAAAGGATTGCATTGTTGTAACACTAAAATCTCTAAAAAGCTGATCAATTGCTTTTGAATTGCAGACATCATTGTTCTGCTGGTAATTCCTGGGAGGACTCTCGGCTTGGTTTCCCAAGATATCTCGCATCCACCCAGACAGACAGACAGACAGACAGGGTATCAGCTTAACTGTCTGATCTGTAAGATAGAAAGTGTGAAAGAAATGGCATTAGATTTGCGATCAGAGATAATGGGAACTGCAGATGCTGGAGAATCCAAGATCACAAAGTGTGAAGCTGGATGAACACAGTAGGCCAAGCATCATCTCAGGAGCACAAAAGCTGACATTTTGGGCCTAGACCTTTCATCAGAGAGCATTAGATTTGCTGTAGCTCCAGTTGAAATGCTAACAGGAGCATGCATAATGGCTCAGTGGTTAGCGCTGCTGCCTTACAATGCGAAGAATGTGGTTTTGATCCCAGCCCTGGGCAACTGAGTGGAGTTTGCGCCTTCTCCCAGCGCTGCGTGGGTTTCCTCCAGGTGCTCTGGTTTCCTCCCACTGTCCAAAGATGTGCAGGCTAGAGTGGATTGGTCGTGCTAGGTTCTCCTGTAGTGTTCAAGGATGTGCAGACTGGGTGGGTTAGCCATGGGAAATGTAGGATTAGAGGGTGTGACGCTCTTTGGAGGGTTGGTGTAGACTTGATGGGCTAAATGGCCTGTTTCCACTCTGTAGGGCTTCCATGAGAAGCAGAGGATGAGTGTCCTCCATCTATGAAGTAAATTCCATTTGTTGTTTTGTCTGCCTTGCCTGCTCTTGGTTGAATCATTAATAACTTTTGCCTAGTGCTGCTGTTGTGCTTTTTGATGAGATGGGGAGGGCAGGGAGTCAAAAGGAAATGAGGAATCAGCTGCTTTCCAAGTGGCGTTTACACAGGATCACTGGGGAACAGTCACAGGTGTGTAAAGTGCATCAGTGACAAACACCCCCCAATGTGGCCAATCAGTGATGTGGTCTTTGCATGCAGAAAGGACTTGTATCAAGCACTGCGCCTGTTTCAACTCAAAGGACACTAGACAGCCATTCCCTGGCTCATACTTTAGGGCATTACCCTGAAAAACCGGAATCAACCTGCAGAGTTTAACATTTAAACAAGGCCTGGCAGTTAACAGTTAGTCATCATTAATTGATGCATTCTCCACTGCAACATCTCTAACCATCAAAGTCCAACCAAACAGTAGTCTCCTTGAGTACAGTATAAATATGGGTTTTCCCATTGAATTGATATTCTTGTGAACTGTCCTGATGATTGCAAGACCAAAAGCTTTGACAAAATGTGTGTTTTTCCAGCATTGCTCAAATTTATCGACTTCTCTCTTAAAATATTCGAGGACCCTGACTCCATTGATCTCCCGGGGAAGATAGTTCTGAAGTCTCACAAGCCTTGGAGAGAAAGAGATTCCCTGCAGCTCCATTTAAGATTCTTTTTGTAAGCTGTGTCTCCTATATCCAATGCCTTCGACAAGAGGAATATCCTTCCAATATCCTTCCTATAAAGCCCCCTCAGGATCATATGTGTTTCAATAAAAGCACCTCTCATTGTTCAAAATTCCAAGTCGAAGCAGACCCAATCTGCGCTGTAGCTTTCTTGGTTGTTATATCAAAGCACTGAACCCTTTTTTATGTAACTCTGCTGCACCGAATGTCTATCTCTCCTCTTCAACATTTAACAGCATCATTCATTGAACACTTTCGTGCCTGTCAAATTCTTCATCGTCATTTTGGCATTTCAATCCTCCTTTGCAAGCACATCAAAGCATATTCCTACATGACAGCAGTGATGACGGTTCTAAAATACCCAGTACTCCCTTGGTGTTAAAGGATTCTGTTACAAACATGAAAACAAGGAACAAGACTAGGCCACTCAATCCTTCCCCATTCAGTAATTTGAACCTTGACTCTTCTGCCCAGTTTTAAATTCATACATGGGATGATAGTGTCTCTGGCTGGGCCATCATTTATTGCCCGTCAATAATTGCGCAGAGGGCAGTTGAGAGTTCACCACATCGCTGTGAATCTGGAGTCACATGTAGGCCAGACCAGGTAAAGATGGCAGTTTCCTTCCCTAAAGGACATTAGTGAACCCGAGGGGGTTTTCCTGACAATCGACAATGGATTCATGATCATCATTAGACTCTTAATTCCAGGTGTTTATTGAATTCAAGTGTTGTGTTCTGAGGTTTTGAAAGGCCAAAGTGAAATGCAAGCCTGCTTTTTTGCTTTCATTGACAAAGTTTCTGATGACCATCCTTCATCAGTTTCCCACTTTTTGCTGTCCTTCTTGAACCTTTAGCTCACTGGCAAACGCAATATAATGTGAATTATTTGGGTTAACTAGCACACCATTTCTGAAGTCTCCTGTACATTTTTGAGAATACACAACATCACTTGCTAATATTAGTCGGCCCCAGAGTCCCAGCGGTGATGTGATCATACTTGGTGGTGCAGTGCAGTACTGCGTGGAACATAGGGTGATACAGATTCTCTTCCAGGCATCTGCCGCATCTGGAATCTCAGCTGTGGAATGTGGGGAACTCATGAGACACCATCACCCGCAATAAAGGAAAGCTTTACAACACAAAAATGTTTCATTATAGCTATCCCACTCCTAGCTCTCGTGCAGGGAAGTGGCTGTATCTTGTTTCCCACACTGACTGATTATTGTTGCTAATGCCCTTGAGCATTGTGCTGGTCAAAAACAGCCATGTAACTATTCTAATCCCATTTTCCAGCACTTGGCCCCATACAATAATCATTGGATGTGCACATCCAAACATTCCTTCAATGTTACGAGGGTTTTTGCCTCTAGCACCCTTACAGACAGTAAGTTCCAATAAATTGTATCGCTAACATTTGTTGTCCATCCCACGATGTTTCTGAGAAGATAGTGGTGTGCCACCTTCTTGAACAGGGTGTGGTGTTCCCATGTATCTGCTAAATGGAAGTGGTCGTGGGTTTGGAAGGTGGTGTCTCAGGCTCTATGTTGAACTTCAATGAAAGTATCCGGAATTAAAAAGATTAATGATGACTATGCAATCATTGTTGTTTGTTGGAAAAGCCTGACCGACTCACTAATGTCCTTCAGGGAAGGAAATCCGCCTCTTATTTTACCAAACCAGCCTGGCATTGAGAGAACTTGACATAGAAACCAGAGTGGGTACCTGGCAGATTCAACCCTCTGCTTACTCTGAATGACCTTCATGTTGCCAATCGCCAAATTGTAGCCCAGGGTGTGATTCATGGGCACTGGCCATGTGCTGACTTATGCCACAGACATTGGCATGGAACATCTGGCAACCTTTCACAATCATCCTGGCACCTCTCTGCTGCACTGACAGAATATTCCAGAAGGACAAATATGCACTGGAGGATATACTAACTACTAGAACCGGCAGGCAGCAGCAGGAACACTCTACACACGAGGGGCTGATGTTAGGCTCACGGGTTGGACCAGGTAACATCTGGCCTGCTGCCTCAACGTTCGCTCACTTGGCTGTTGCCAGCATGAATACGTAGCTGTGCCAATCGGTGTTGTCAGTGACCAAGGCAGCTTCCTTGCTGGTCAGAACATAGGGAGTGTACATCTGGCTGTGAGGCAGTCTGCGACACCAAGCCCACACCTGCACCAAGTGCCAGAAGCTCACGCGATCACTTCAAGAGAGTCCTGAGAGGAACCCCCTGAGGGACTTGTGTAAGCTTCTTCCTGGTGCTTCCTGCCACTGACCTGACTCCTTCTGAGGAGAGGGCTTTTGGACTGGGGTCAAGGATCCCCATTCCATCTCACCATGCAATTGGTCCTCAGTAGCTTTGGAAATGGAGGGTGGGTGTGTACACCTCTCTAACATCCCCAGATGGTGCTGAACCTGGTCTCTAGGGCAACCGCAAACCTACCCACTGCATGATTTATTGCACCACTGCTGCTTCTAGAGAGAAAAGGCCGTAGTGTCCCAGAAGCATGTCAGCCACGCTGCTCCACTATCTATATTTGGATAAAATCCCTGACTTGTCAGCACCATGGACCCTGTCCCATCAGGAGCCTGGTCCCTGTAGTGATTATAAGGAGGGCAGCCTGCTGGACATCATAGAATATGAGGGGAGGGTGTGGCAGCTCGGTGTCTCAGTGGTTAGCACTGCAGCCTCACAGCGCCAGGGACCCAGGTTCAATTCCATCCTCAGGCAACTGTCTGTGTGGAGTTTGCACATTCTCCCCGTGTCTGCGTGGGCTTCCTCCAGGTGCTCTAGTTTCCTCCCACAGTCCAAAGATGTGCAGGTTAAGGGGATTGGCCATGCTAAATTGTCCAATAGTGTTCAGGGATATGCAGGTTAGGTGGGTTAAGAGGGATGGATCTGGGTGGGATGCTTTGACGGTCGGTGTGGACTTGTTGGGCCGAAGGGCCTGTTTCCACACTGTAGGGATTCTATTAAAAAAAATACATATAAACAGAATCAGATATAGGAACGGCAATGGACTGTTCAGCTTGTCAACCCTACTCTACCATTCAATAAGATCATAGCTGAACCAAGATTCCTCATGTCCTTTTTTTTGTCCTTCATAAGCCTTGCAGTCAGGTGAATTAGAGCCCAATCAGCTATAAAGAGAAGCAAATAAAGGAGAAAAAACACTGGATGATGAAGGACAAAAACAAACAGCAAAGAAAATGAGAAAACAGGTGGAAGTGTTAAATAATAAAAAGGTGCAGCCTTCTGTGTGTGTGGCATGTTGCCTCAGTGGTTAGCACTGTGTGGGTGCATGTGTGGGTTTCCTCCCACAGTCCAAAAGTGTGCGGGTTCGGGGGATTGGCAATGGGAAATTGCCCAGGAATGTGCAAGCTCAGTAGGTTAGCCATGGGAAATGCAGGTTTACAGGGATCAAACGCAGGTGGTGGGTCTGGGTGGGATGCTCTTCGTTGGGTTGGTGTGAACTTGATGGACCAAATGATCTGCTTCTATACTATAGGGATTCTATAATTCTGTGTTTAAATTATGAGTTCCCTGGTTGGGGCTGTTAGTTTGTTCCAATCAGGGAGCCCTGGTTGACAGATAAAATAGGGGAGTGTCAGAGATACTGACACCCTGGGAGCTGAATCTGAACAAGGCAGTGCTAAAGCCAAGGACTGCTGATATGTAAATAAAGGGTGACTCAGTGACAGGATACCAGCCTTTAGGGAGTTATCTCACTCTCTGGCAGACCTCTGAATGCCAATAGCCAGAACCATTTCTTCCTCAGCCAGTGTCCCTACCTCTGGGCCAGGAGGCCTAGATTTTAAGTCCCATCCGCTCCGGAGGCATGTAATAACCTCTCTGAACAGGTTGGTCAGAAAATATTTTTAAAAAAGGAAACCTCCCATCATTATTAGTGCCTCGAAAACCAGAGCCACAGAAATATGGGCAACTCTGAACTACCCTCTGAAAATGCCTGAGGAAGTCACTTAGCTCAAAGTGTAATTCCAGGTGAACAACTGATCAGCAGAAGAGCCTGCGTCCCGTGAAGGTGCAGTCATCTTCAAAAAGTAGAGATTAGAGCCTTTTCACCGAACATTGAAGCCAGTTCGGGGTTGATCAGATCATTGAGACTGAACACCACTAATTGAAATGGAAGATCGGATGGTTGTTAGACCCTGCTATTTCCATGCACACTGTGTTCACGTGTGAACCAGCTACAGGATATGATGGTGACGCAACGAGTATCTGCTTCTTGTCCAATATATTGGAGTGTGGTTGTCTGTTTAACATCAGCGAAGTAAACCCATACTCATTGAATTTGGAGGCCATAATATTTTTAAGTGTCTTGCCTTTATCTCCTTGACAGTATCTGAGTAAGGAGAGAAGTTTGATTCACACACTTAACTATAACATCAACACAGTGCCTCAATTGATTTTATGAATATTCTGCTGAATTAGTTCACAAGGTGCCATTTTTGCTCTGTAGGAACTTTATGTCTCAGGCTTCCTGCATGCTATGGGAGGGTATGTTTTGCTAAGTCCCAATGACTGCAATATCTCAGTGCCTGAAGAGCAAACTGCTTTTGGTTTAGCAGAAAATAAAAGTTGTTGAATTTGCAGTTTATTTCACCAGCTATTGTAGACGGACAATGCTGTCAGAGGGCACTGAACTTGGTTCAATCTGCTGAGTTGTGTGGGGTTTCCCACACCGTTGTATGTTGAGTCTTGCGGTGAGATCTGTTATCTTTGTCAACTGTGCTTCAAGTTGCAGTGCGCTTTAAACTGGTGTGGCGTGAGATGTGTGAAACTTAATATGGTCACAAGCAAATTGGGTTACATTCAAGTGGCAATTTCTCTTTCAACTAGCTTCCAACTCAAGCCTTATTTTTGTTCTGACTGTGCATCCAGGTTTAAGTTTCTGGGAAGTTAAGTCAGGTTGAAATGACAGCTCAATTTGAAATTGGGCAGTCTAGAATTGTTGTGGTTCATGCTTTGGACTATCCAACTCAATAAACCTGTCTTCATCGGAAACTCAGAAAGCGAAGGATAATCAAGCAAGTTAAGAGTTGTAGTGTAAGTCCATTGATAGCTGACCTGCAATGCTGGTCACTGAGGCTCAGAACTTTAACAACAGTTGCATTTACTGAAGTTTAGACTGCATATTTCACACAGCCTTTGCAAGTGTGCAGAGAAAGCAATTTTTAAAACTACCTTACATCTCTTGAGCACGAGGCAGCACATGGTTTTATGCAGGCCATGACTACTACCTGTTGCAATGTATTTAGTGAAGGTATTATAGAGTACAATGGAGGCATCATGGCATGGTATGGGCAACTGCTGTGCCCAGGACGGTAAGTAACTAGCGTTATGAACGCAGCCTAGTCCATCACACCAGCCAATCCTCCGTCCACTGACTCTATCTACACTTCACTTTGCCTCGGGAAGGCAGCCAACATCATGAAAGACCCCTCCCACCCCGGTTATAATCTCTTCCAACCTCTTCCATCTGGCGGAAGATACAAAAGCTTAAACGCATACCAACAGATTCAAGAACAGCTTCTTCCCTGCTGTCATTAGACTTCTGAACGGACCTCTCAAACTTTAAATTTAATGTTGACTTCACTCGTTGTCCAGCTTCTCTGCAGCCGTAACATTGTATTCCTCACTGTGTTCTATTACCCTAATGCACTTTGTATGGTATGATCTGCTCTGCTGCGCACAAAACAAAACTTTTCACTGTACCCAGGTACATGTAACAATAATAAATCAAATCAAAACAAACGCAGATGCAGATACACTGTTTGGTATCAATAATATTTAGTGGTATCAGGCAAGATTGGTTGGGATTAACCTGCTTCAGTTCAGGGAGAAATCTGCTTATGCGAGACATCCTTTACCTTTTCCTGGAGAGGAAAAATAGCAAACCTACAGCAAATCTACAGTAGCAGAGCAATATGAAATAAAGAACTGCAACTGCTGGAGATCTGAAAGGAACACAAGTGAAAACTGAAGATCTGGCAATATCTGTGGAGAGAAAACAGAATTAATGTCCAGTGAATCATTCTGAAGAAGGGTCACTGGACTCAAAATGTTTTTCTCTATCTCCACAGATGGTGCCAGAGCTGTTGAGTTTCTCGAGCACTTTTTGCTTTTGTTTGGGTCCGATAATGCCAAGTATACTTCCTTGTCTGACCACAGGAAGAGATGAGAAAAAAGGAATCATGAATGATGGTGTTGTATTCCTTCTTGTATAGCATTGCTCCAAATGGACCCGTGGACACTGCCAATACTCAGATTCATCTTGTTCATTCCCCACCCAGGTCCTGTGCATACAGACATTCCTGGCAGGTCTCCAGCTGAGCCAGCACCTTAATCTTCCTTTCCAGAGATACACACAAAGTTCTTTGTCATGTAAAAGATCAGTAAACTTTGCATGAGCAGTTGGGAGAGAACACATCCTAAGTGAGACATAGCCTGAGTGAGTGTGTGTTTTGGGAATTTGGATAACTGTGGGAACTTGATGCAAAGGAGAATAGGTGTTTTTGACTTTTTTGACTGATTCATAATTTTTAAGATCGCTTTTGTCGTTTATAGTTTGTAAGAACATGTACTTCAACTACAAGGAAGCAGATGGTGGGCAGTCCTAGTTTATGAACCTCAGCTTTAGGGGTCTATTGCTTCGAAAAAAAATCAAATAAGGACATCACAGAGAAATGGCGTGTGTTTTTAAAAAGGGATTAACTGAGAAACAGCTAGAATGGGCAGCACGGTGGCTCAGTGGTTAGCACTGCAGCCTCACAGCGTCAGGGACCCGGGTTCAATTCCAGCCTCGGACGACTGACTGTGTGGAGTTTGCACATTCTCCCTGTGTCTGTGTGTGTTTCCTCCGGGTGCTCCGGTTTCCTCCCACAGTCCAAAGATGTGCAGGCTAGGTGGATTGGCCGTGCGAAATTGCCCGTAGTGTTCAGGGGTGTGTGGGTTACAGGGGGATGGGTCTGGGCAGGATGCTTCAAGAGGTGGTGTGGACTTGTTGGGCCAAAGGGCATGTTTCACACTGTAGGGAATCTAATCTAATCTAATCTAATCTTCTCAATGTCAAATACTAATGATGGAGATCGGTGCTAAACAAAGTTTTCAAAACGGAAGCCATTGAACTGAATTGAGGCTCTGCACAGGGAGGTGATGGCCTATTGGCTGGACTGTTAATCTGGAGACCCAGATAATGTTCTGGGGACCCGGATTCGAAACCTGCCATGGATGATGGTGGAATTTCAATCCAATAAATATCCGCAATTAAGAATCTAATGATGACCATGAATCCATTGTCGATTGTTGGAAAAACCCATCTGGTTCACTAATGCCCTTTAGGGGAGGAAACTGCCATCCTGACCTGGTCTGGCCGACATGTGACTCCAGACCCACAGCAATGTGGATGACTCTGGGCAATTAGGAATGGGCGATTAATGCTGCCTGGCCAGTGACGCCGTCATCCAGTGAATGAATAAAAACTTGCTTGTAATTTCCAGTCAACTGTTAGATAAACCAATGTTAATGACCGACTCTGAAGCCAGTGTGCAGTTTGCTGTATAGTCATCAGAAAATATAACCCTTTTCACCATTTTCATTTTGAGTAAAGCCGATGTGCCAGCATCCTTTTCCGCTGACATAGCTAGTTTGTCAGTCACAACCAAATGGCACTGAGGGATTGAAAAGATACTTCTCATCTCCGTGATCAACGCTCGAGGAAGTTTAATTCTGGGTAAACAACTATTAAAAAATACCTCCATGCTGACAGGAAGGTACTGTAGTACAGCAGCTGGCATGAAATCGGTTTCAATGTGTGTAGCAAACACGTTGCATTCAGTTGTTTGCATAGGCTCGTTGCATTTTTAGAAGCCACTCATTCTGCAATGGGACAGTGAGACAGCGAATGAACGCTATGGACTACTAACCTGAATGGCACCAAACCCTAATTTGTGGAGTATTCTCAAGTCAATGGCTAATGTACCTCAAATGCGGAGTCACAGAGCTGTGTAGGTGGACATCAGGCACTTAGATTCCTGCTGTCTCTTTACAGGAGATAATGGGAACTGCAGATGCTGGAGAATCCAAGATAACAAAGTGTGGGGCTGGATGAACACAGCAGGCCAAGCAGCATCTTAGGAGCACAAAAGCTGACGTTTCGGGCCTAGACCCTTCATCAGAAAAGCTTTAAGATGCTGCTTGGCCTGCTGTGTTCATCCAGCCCCACACATGGTCTCTTTACAGGAGTCAAGTTTCCATGAACTAATATAACAGTGACCCTTGGTGGAAGAGTTGAAAAGTGCCCTAAAGACAGATCAGTGTGGAGCTGGAGGAACACAGTAGGCCAGGCAGCATCAGAGGGGCAGGAAAGTTCAGAAGAAGGGTCCTGACCGAAAACATCAACGTTCCTGCTCCTCTGATGCTGCCTGGCCTGTTGTGTCCCTCCAACTCCATGCTGCATTATCTCTGACTCCAGCATCAGCAGTTCTTACTGTTCCTAAAGATAGATGATTGGTTTGAGGGAGCAAGAGAAAGGAATGGGTCTTTTGGAATCTGTTCAGAATGTGGGGCCCAGATCAATGAAAGGAGAGCAACTTTTCCCCATTTGGACCACTTTTGATTGAAAACGCAATAGTTCACCCTCGACATCCACTGGCCAAATCTGAACACAGGCTATTCAGTTACTCACCTAATCAAACGACACACCAAATGTTCTCATCTTATTTGTTACTGTTAGGTTTAGACTTCTCAGCTGTTGCCTAAATGTATATCACAAACCTGCACACATTAGGCTTTCATTCGCTGAAGGTACAGGAAATTTGCTGCGGCTGGCACAGAGCAGACAGAGCTTCTGCGAGAAATGACTAAACACAAATGCTTACATGACAGTTTTAATCGTGGTGCAGGATCATCAGTTGGCTTCTAAAAATGCAGAGCTTTGTGCTGCCTGAGAATTGCTTCAGCACTCTGCTTGAACATTTAACATTGCTAATACACAAGTCATAAGCTGAAATGTCCCATTTGCAAATGTGGGCCTTATAAAAATTCGTTATAGCCCTGTGAAAAGAAAAGTCTTGATCAGAGCACTGGTGTACAAAGCATTGTGCATTCACATTGCATGGGGTTTTTCTCACAAGCCTGTAGTCTGGCAGTGTTTGGATTGTGTACACACTACACAGAGCCACGTTTGGTACATTGAAAGTTTTGTTCCAGGGTGTGCGAGTTATTATTTGTGAGCAAGTTCCGGGCATGTGAATTGGACTAGTGCCCAAATGGGCCATCGTTTCTTGTTGCAGTCAGACAACATGCACTCTGAAAATGTTGAACAACCTCTATTGAGTGCGCTGTTTGATTTTGGAGCATTGTGAAATTGTAATATTCTGCAAGTTAAACCAACTGCAAATTGTTCCATCTTGCATCATGATTAGATCTTTTGTGGTACAAAGCAAGCTTCTCAGAAAAATACAGATAATGATCTGAAATGTAGAGAGGAATGCCAAAGGCAGAACTTTGTTTTAGTGATTCGGTGCATCCTGTTATATAAATAGGCATCAAGATGGACCACAGTGTGTACATGAATACCTCTCCCACCGTCTGGCTGGACATTCCAGATCTGCCTGCTCACAGCTCTCGGTCCGTTATCATTGCTGCATAGTTCTGATATGGTTAATTGTCTTTTATATGTATATATATTTCCATTATTAACGGCTCCGTCATGACCATCATTGAGTCACGGGTTTTACCTCAGTTATTATTATTATTATTATTACCCTGTTAGAATCATAAAATCCCTACAGTGTGGAAGCAGGCTATTCAGCCCATCCAAACCTTCCAAAAAGTATCCTACCCTCCACTCCATCCCTGTAACCCTGCCTTTCCCATGGCTAAACCACCCAGCCTGCACATCCCCAGACACTATGGTTAATTTAGCACAGCCAATCCACCCTAATCTGCTGCTCTTATTAAAAGTTTCCTTTCCTTTGCACTTAAGTTAGTGCCTCAGCTTCTTCAAATCGTTATCACTGTAGAGATGCAGACAGGCAAACAAAGGCAGATGTCATCTTAACCAATGCATTCTGTGTAAATCACCAGAGTCTTACCAGACCAGAGGGCTGCTGTCTCATTATACAGAGGGATAACTGGTGGTGTTTTAACCTGAGGATCAGGCGAGGGGAGATGGAGAGAAGGAGGAGTGAACCCACACTTTTGGTATTGTGCTCATCAGTCCCTGTCCCTGCGCATAGCTAAACAAATCAAATTATCAGCAAGAATATTGATGGAGAATCACATTAATCTTACAGCACAAGACAAGATCACATGGATCCTACAGCACAGGGCAAGATCACATCGATCTTACAGCTCAGGACAAGATCACATGGATCTTACAGCACAGGACAAGATCACAAAGATCTTACAGCTCATGACCAGATCACATGAATCCTACAGCATAGGGCAAGATCACATCAATTTTAAAGCACAGGACAAGATCATATGGATCTTACAGCACAGGACAAGATCACATGGATTTTACAGCACAGGACAAGATCACATGGATCCTACAGCACAAGACAAATTACATGGATCTTACAATACAGGGACAGATCACATGGATCCTACAGCACAGTACAGATTACATGGATCTTACAGCACAGGGCAAGATCACATGGATCTTACAGCACAGGGACAGGTTACATGGATCCTACAGCACAGGGCAAGATCACATTCATCTTACAGCACAGGGCAAGATCACATTCATCTTACAGAGCAGGATAGATTACATAAGCTGCGAGCAAAGAGACTATGTTGGCTTTTGTATTTGTAGAAGTTTTACAAAAGGCATGATTGAACGCTTTTAACATTCTTCTTGAGTGGCAGAGCAGGATTTGAAGGGCCGATTGGCCTATCTTTGTTCACAATAATTAGCCAGATTATCTGATGAGTCTGATGCCTATGTATGTTTCTGTTGCTGAGGCAGACTCTATTGACCAGCAGCAGTATCTCAGGCTGTATACACTCACGTTACAGGGCAGCTCCTTCCTCCAGAGCTGAGCCTAAACTAGATGCCACTTCCCCTAACCTGAGATGAGGTGAGCTCTGCTCTGCCTGCATCTACAATTCGCTGTTTCGTGTGTTCGGGAGAGGCTGAATAGGTTGGGGCATTTTTCCCTAGAGTGACAGATGCTGAGGGGCGATCTTACAGAGGTTTATAAAATCACGAGGGACATGGAAAGAGTAAATTGTCAAGGTCTTTTCCCCAGGATGGGGAGTCAAAAATAGAGGGTACAGGTTTAAGGTGAGAGGGGAAAGATGTAAAAGGATCTAAGGGGCAACATTCTCACGCAGAGGGTGATGTGTGTATGGAATGAGCTGCCAGAGGAAGTGATGGAGGCTGGTACAATTACAACATTGACAAGGTTTGTGCATGGATACATGAATAGGAAGGGTTTAGAGGGACATGGGCCAAATGCTGGCAAATGGGAGTAGATTAATTTTGCATATCAGGTCAGCATGGTCAAGTTGGACCGAAGCAGTTTGGTTGCCGTATTGGACAGCTCTATGACTATTACAGTTGATTCCATCCTACTGTGGAACCTTGGCTTTAATGTCACCCATTATGCTGTCATTTAGGACTTGTTCTGTTGTATATTTTGATGAGAACCACATTGGAAAGATGTAATTTTGCCCACATTATAAATTCTGTCACAAATGGGACTGTTAGTGCTTCTGTTACATTGCCTGGATTGCTGAAATCAGACATGAAAGCAGAAAATGCTGGAAACAGCAGGCTAGGCGGAATCCATCGAGAGAGAGGTAAGGTTAATGTTTAAGCTGGTGAGATTTTCATCAAACATATTTCCGCACCTTCTGTTTTCGTTTCATTAATGTTGCCATTCGGCTTGAGATTTTATTGGATGCAGTGGTCTGTTTGGAACAGAATTCAAGCGTTGAATAAACTGTGCTTGGGAACAGGTCATTTACTGCCTCCTTGCTGTCAACATCATGTATGAAGCCACAACAGCAATAATGTCTTGGGAAAATATCACAAAAACCTCTGCTCCACATAGCTGACATCATCTCAAACTGGGATACATAGAGACACCTGCAAAGTAGGTGCAAAATGCAACACAGTGTAAAAAATTAATTGCACCAACCAACAAATGTAATAGTCACTTTACTATCTGACTCACTAATAGTGACTCATTTTGGAAAGACAAACCAGGCCAGGAATTCTACAGTAAATGGTAGGGCTCTCAGAGGTGTTGCTAAATAAAGAGACCTTGGAGTGTAGGTTCATAGTTCGTTGAAAGTGGAGTCGTGGGTCAACAGGATGGCGAAGAAGGCATTTGGCATGCTCACCTTCACTGGTAGAGCGTTGAGTTTAGGAGTTGAGAAATCATGTTGTGGCTGTACAGGATATTAGTTCGGCCACTTTTAGAATAACTGCATATAATTCTGGTCACCTTACTATGGGAATGATGTCGTTAAATGTGAAATGGTGCATAAAAAATTTACCAGGATGTTGCCAGGAATGGAGGGTTTGAGTTATAGGGAGAGCCTGGATAGGCTGGCGCTTTATTCCCTGGAGCATCGGAGTCTGAGGGGTGACCCTTTTGAGGTTTATAAAAATCATGACAGGCATGGATAAGGTGAATAACCAAGGGTAGGGGTGCCCAAAACTCAAAGGCCTGGGTTTAAGGTGAGAGGGGAAAGACTTAAAAGGGACCTGAAGGTCAACTTTTTCGCACAGAGTGTGGTGCATATCTGGAACGAGCTGCCAGAGAAAATGATAGAGATGATAGAGGCGTGTACAGTTACGACGTCTGGATGGGTACATGGGTGGGAAGGCTTTAGAGGGACATGGACCAAAAGAAGGCAAGATTTACTTCGGATATCTAGTCAGCATGGACGTGTTTGATCAAAGGATCTCTTTGCATGCTGTACATCTCTATGACTCCATGCCTCCGTTTACAAATAATTGGGAGAGTGTGTTAAGTATGACTCAGATACTCCTTGAGCAGGATGGAGTTAAACATGGAGAGGTTGTTTCCAATGTCTGCAGAATCTAGAAAACAGTTTCAGAGTAAGGCACCGATCACTTAGGATTGAGATGAAGAGAAATGTCTTCACACAAAGGAATTTTGATCTTTAGAATTCTTCGCCCCAGAGGATTGTGGCTGTATATTCATTGAATAAGGTGGAAACCATTGATTTCGGGCGTCTCAAGGAATCAAGGAACACAGAAAGTAGATTCAAAGAGGGGCTAAGTCCAAGATCAGTCATGATTGTGTTGAATGGCAGAGCAGGCTTGATGACCACATGGTTTACAAGTGCCCTTGGCATCAAGGCAGCATTTGACTGGGTGTGGCATCAAGGAGCCTAGGGAAATGGGGTTAATGAAAACTGTGTAAAATTCTGCACTGGTTGGAGTCAGACTTGACACATAGCTTGTGGATTTTGGAGGTCAGTCATCTCAGTTTGAGGGTATTGGTTCTCAGAATTCCTCAGGCTAGTGTCCTGATGCCAACCATCTTCAGCTGTTTCATCAATGGCCTTCTCTCCATCATGAAATCATAAGTGGGAATGTTCACTGATGATTGCACAATGCCACGGATAGTGAAGCAGTCCAATGTACATGCAGCAAGATCTGGACAACATCCAGGTCTGGGATAATAAGTGGCAAGTAACATTTGTTCCGCATAAGTGCCAGTCAATGACTTTCTCCATTAAGAGAGAATCCAACGACCACCTCTCGATGTTTAATGGTAGTACCGTTGCCGAGTTCTTGACTTCTACCATTTTGGAGGCTACCACTGACCAGAACCTGAACTGAACTGTTATTTAAATACTGTGACTACAAATTTAAGCTAGGAATCCTGCAGCGGGTAGCTGACCTCTTGTCTCCCCAGGGCATATCCATCAAGTCCAAGGCATTAATGCTGAGTGAGATGGAATACTCTTCACTTGCTCGGGTTGTGAGTCTGTGGAATTCCCTGCCCAGTGAAACAGCATCAGAGGAGCAGAAAAGTTGAAGTTTTTTCAGAAGAACGGTCTTGACCTGAAATGTCAACTTTCCTTCTCCTCTGATGCTGCTTGGCCCGCTGTGTTCATCCAGCTTCACACCGTGTTATCTCAGATTCTCCAGCATCAGCAGTTCCTACTATGTCTGTACCAATAATGCTCAAGCAGCTTTAACAGCACCCAGGATCAAGAAGCCCACTTGGTTAATACCTCATCCACCATCTTCAACCTTTACTCCCTTCACCACCATTGCATAATGTCAACAGTGTGTACCACTTACAAGATGTTCTGCAATAATTCAACAAGGCTCCTCCAACAACACCTTCCAAATCCTGTGCCACCTAGGAGGGCAATGGCCGTAGATGAATGGAAACACCATTAACTGCATGTTTGCCTCTAAGCCACACCCCATATCTACTTCAAAATACATCATCAATCCTTTTCTATCATCTTATTAAGATAATAGAGTTCCCTTCTGACCATTAGACCTAGGGGGCATAGCCTCAAAACAAGGGGGAAGCAGATTTGGGATTGAGCTAAGGAGGAGCTTCTTCACCCAGAGGGTTGTGAATCTGTGGTATTCCCTCCCCAGTGAAACAGTTGAGGCTACGTCATTGAATGTTTTTAAGGTATAGATGGATAGATTTTTGAACAGGAAAGGAATTAAGCGTTATGGTGAGTGGGAGGTAAGTGGAGCTGAGGCCATGAAAAGATCAGCCATGATCTTATTGAATGGCAGGGCAGGCTCAAGGGGCCAGATGGCCTACTCCTGCTCCTATTTTTTATTTTCTTACATACCACACTGTGGGTGCCCCTACATTCCCAAATCATGGAACTGCCTTCCTAACAGCACTCCGGATATCCCTCCACTACAAGGACCGCAGTGTTTCAAAAAACCATGTCACTATCGCCGTGGAAATGAAAGATAGGCAAATCATGTAGGACAAGCCAATGATAACCACATCATCAATGAATTTTAACATAATTCTGTAGTTCCTACACTCTTCTGGTTTTGCTATGTTGGAAGCCTGGATATCAATTCAGAGAGTTTCAGTTTGAATTCAAACAGCATAGTTCAAGAATTTGAATTCAATCTTAAAAATTCCAGGAACAAGAGTTAGTGTTGTAAAAGAAACCATGAAACCATCAGGTTGTGATAAAGATCCCAGCTGGAGACAAAGCTGCCATACATGCTTAGCCTGGCCTATATTCGACTTCAATCCCACACCAAAGTGGTTGAATCGGGATTGGTTTCTACATGGGCTAAGCCAGACAATTTTAGCAAGCTGCTCATGGAATACAGACTGTTGGGATCTGGAAGGCTCAAGCATGGGCAATAAAAGTCAGTTTTCCGACATAAGCCCATATCCAGCTGGTAAATGAAAAGTAAACTGCATTTCTGCTATTTTTATTTAAACCAGCTGATTGCATCATTATTGATGATGTCAGGTTTGATGGGCCAAAGGGCCTCTTCTGAACTGTATGAGCTTGTGACCCTTTGGCATTGTTTGAAGTTCACTTTCAGAAAATTGAATGGCCTCGACAGAGTGGATGTTGGGAAGATGCTTCCATTGGTTGGAGAGGGCACAGCCTTAGAGTTAAAGGGAAAACCTTTTAAGATGGAGATGAGGAGAAACTTCTTCAGCCAGAGAGTGGTGAATCTATGGAATTCACTGCCACAGAAGGCTGTAGAGGCCAGGTCATTGAGTACATTTAAGACTGAGATAGATAGGTTCTTGATTTTCAAGGGGATCAAGCGGTTATGGGGAGAAAGCAGGAGAATGGAGTTGAGGAACTTATCAGCCATGATTGAATGGTGGAGCAGACTTGATGGGCCGAATAGCCTAATGGCCTAACTTCTGCTCCTATGTCTTATGGTCTTGACAAGGTTGTGTGAATAAGGAGGATGAGATCTGAGGTACTTTCAAGCAGTCAAGTGAGTTACGCACCAAGGCCCTTCACATTTTTAATAGTTGACAGTGAAGTTGCTTGCTATTTCACTCTTCATAAACTTAAGCCCCAAGGATTAAAGCTGTTTAACTGTTTACACCAGCTGTGACAGTCAAGGGGTTTTTACTTACACGGTTTAATTGAGTTCGAGTTTTTCCTTTACAGATTCATGGCCTGTGGGTAACAATCATTGCCTTTCTTTGGAATCATTGAATCTCTGTGGTGTGTAAGTAGGCCATTCAGCCCATCAAGTCCACACCAACACTCCTCATCCCACTCCATCCCTATGGCCTTGCTTTTTCCATGGCAAACCACCACCCACCTAGCCTGACCACTATGGGGTGTTTTATCATGGCCAATCCACCCTAACTTGCATATCTTTGGACTGTGGGATGAAACCCACAGAGACACAGGGAGAATATGAAAATGCTATACAGGCAGTTGCCTGAGGGTAGAATCGAAACCAGGTCCCTGGTGCTGTGAGGCAACAATGCTAACCACTGAGCCACCGTACATACTTGCCACTTGTCAGCCCAAGCTTGGATATTGTCCAGATCTTGTTGCATTTGGACACAGACTGCTTCAGTTTCTGAGGAGTCACAAATGGTGCTGAACATTGTGCCATCAGCCCCAATTCTGATCTTATGAGGGAGGGAAGGTCATTGATGAAACAGCTGGGCCTGAGGAATTGGGACTTTTGTGGTGCAGTGCTAGTGTCTGTAACTGCTGAGTCAGGAAACTAGCCAATTATTTCCAGAGGTATCTAACAACATCACCGGGTAGGCTGGTTAGGAACGCGCCCTGAGGAAGATGTGTCGAGATGTCTGACCTCCAACAACTGCAACCCACCTTCCTTTAAGCTAGGGTATGACTCCAACCAGCGGAGAGTTTTCTCACTGAATCCCAAGGACACTAGTTTTACTAGATTAACTGTTTTTGAAGGTGGGGAGCTAATAACCGAAAATGTTTATGCTTCGAAAGGATGAAGTATTTGAAGGAAGTTAAATAGTATTCATGAAATTTATTTGTAAAGTGAAATCCACTATAAATGTTCAGTACTTCATTTCATTTCAACTTGGCATCTGAGCTCTTCCCATTTCCAATACTGTATGAGTGGCTATGGAGGATATGGGCGAGGGTTTGGCATGTGTTGTCAACCTGTGCCATCACAGCCATAAAAGTACCATGGAATTATGGGAGCATGGCTTGGTATGGGGGCGTTTGCTGGCAATGCCAGGGGTTGGTATGAACAGTGCAGAGGAATGCATGGTGGACGAGGGCTGTGGGAGGTAAGGGCTGGATGGGTGGGGATTTTTTGGGTCTAAGAGCACCTACCAATTTGATCCATTCACACAGCGCACTCCTTGGCCCATGGGAGTGCCACACATTAGTATAGGGGCCCCACTCCTTTTAGCATCCAAATGTCATTTGAAAATCCAAATGTCTGGGACATTTTCAGTCAGATTTTCAGAATATGGAATTTATGAATTAAAATAACCTCTGGGAACCTCGACCTTCAGTATCGAATTATGAAAGGCATCTTTGCACTATACTCTGGGCTCTGCAAACATCATTACTACATATTCCGTGACACATGAGGTGAAGTTGGTTGAATTTCAAAACAGGATAAATTGCGACATGGCACTGGTCTGTTCGCTTGTTGCGTTCGCAAAAATTTACATTGTGGCTTGGGTGTAAGCCTACATGTTTTCCTTAACTATTTCTGGTGCTGAATACCTTAACCATACATTCAGCTCTGCTCTACCTGCAGTGATCACCACTGCATTATCTGGTCAGGCTGAAACTGCAATATCCACAATATCATTGAAATTGAAAATAAATCATCTTTTGAGGGAAAGTGTGGAGCCTTGAATTTTAGCCTCAATTCCAAGAACGTTCTTGCAGTGGAAAGATAATGGAAACGGCTCGCTGGAAAATAAATAAACACAGAACACTAAACAGCTCATATTGGTTCCATCAGTCATGTGTTTGTTCTCCAGTGAATGCTACGTTCAAATCACTTGTTATGTCTTTCAATGAGATTATTTTCAAGGCAAAGAAATTCATTTGTCAAATTAAACAATGAGCAATTTAATTGTTTTCAGGTGATGTGCCACTATGAAACTTCATGATAACATAGATAGATAAAACTCAATGTACCATAGAATCCCTACAGGATAGGGGCAGGCCATTCAGTCCATCTCCACACTGACCCTCTGAAGGCTATCCCACCACATCCCCGGAACCCTGCATTTCCAATAGCTATTCTGTCTAGCCTGCACACTGCCAGTAATTTAGCACGGCTAACCCACCTAACCTGCACATCTTCAGACTGTGGGAGGGAACCCACCTAGACATAGGGAGAATATGCAAACTCCACACAAGGCTGGGATTGAACTCAGGACCCTGGTGCTGTGAGGGATCAGTGCTAACCACTGAGCCACCATGCTGTACCAGTGATAAATTCAGTGATACAAGGGTGTCTGGATCCATCACAATTGTTATCATGGCCAGGGTATGATAGGGGACTGGAGGTGCCCGGCATGGATTAAACAGTTATAGATTTTCTTGCAATCACAGGTTCATACTGCAGCTACAAGACACAAATATGTAATTATATGTTTGAATAATATAATCACTTACATTTTTGTGAAACTGTTTAGGTAATATTAGTCATGTGTACTAACTCGGAATATTAAGCATTCAAAGTTGTTCAGTGATCGGGCCATTCAAGGGCTAGAGATTGTAGCACATTATGAAGTGCTTAATTACCTTGCTCTGATTAAATTATCCATTAATTATTAATAATACTATGTGATGTAGCACAATTAAATTTGGGAAATCACATTTTTGGAGGCGGTACATATTGATTAGACTCGTGGTGAATCCATCTTTTTGCAAGCATTCTCAGTGTTACAGCAGCCAGCATTTTGTGAGAATGTGCCATTCAGGGCACTCTCAATTCCAAGTGGCCGTTACCAATATTATTACAAATATCTGCCAAGAAATAGTAGTGAGGCTAGTTGCAAGGTTTTCAGTAGTTTGAGGGTCACTGAAAGGGAGTTCAATAAGCCTGTGTGTGTGTGTGTGTGTGTGTGTGTGTGTGTGTGTGTGTGTGTGTGTGTGTGTGTGTGTGTGTGTGTGTGTGTGTGTGTGCTGTCTATCTGTACTGTTAAGAGATAACTTAACCAAACAGTTCCTGTATGGGAGGCTTAATGAGAAAGTCCCAAGAAGTGGTTCGGATGGCTCTGTGCAGTTAGGGCACAGTGAAGTGCTGAAAGCTGGGTGCTGGAGAAAGCCTGCAAGTAATTGATAACTCAGTACACCTGAGAAAGCAGTTCAAACATCCCATAAACGGCATTTGCTTATTGCAACTGAGGAAGATTAGAGCTCGGGGAGGAGGGGGGAAAGAACGCCAGGATTAGTTGCAGCTCAGTGAAGCTACCTGCATGTGAAAAGCTGGGGCTGTGCCTGTGACTAAGTACTGGAGTGCAGTTTCTGGATCCAGGGAAATGTGAACCCAGGAAAGGAGGATGATCAATCTCAGCGGAACCAGCAGTTGAGGCAGACCATGATGTAACGGCAATTGAGAGGAAATTTTCCTCCTGAAGTTCGATGACCAACAATGTCATTAATGCCCGAGGCAGGGTGGGGGTGGGGAGGGGGAGGTGGTTGAGAAATCTTCAGGACTTTTCTTGATTGTGTTTGCTATTTGCTGTGTGCTGTGGTGTGTTCACTCACAGTCTATCAACCATCATCACCTCATTGTTGCAATGTTATCACTGCAACATTGTAACACCAAGTTTATTGGCATTCTCACCTTGAGACTTTATTGTCTCAGTAAGGATGCAGCATCTCCCAGTTTGTGGACCTTAAAAAGACAATAGCTGCTGGTCCATCATAAGATTGTAACACAAATTTGTCAGAAACATATTGAAGGGTTTAAAATGAGGTGTAAAAAAAGTGCAATTATTATTTAGAAGATTCTAGACTGTCTCTGAATTGCTCTTTGGGTCTACTGGTTTAGATAGTGACCTACTTGCTTAGACCTAATGCTCTTGCCGAACATTGTGCTTTTGATCAGCTCTAGTTCATTCTTCGAACTGTTAGCTATTAGGAAAGCTGCCAAGCAGTGTATAGTGTCTGAACAGTGGAACAAGTAACCTCCAGTTGGCCTGAAGCTGTGGGAGAAGCTTTGCTTAACAGTTTGTATTTACACCCACAGAATTTACTAATCTGCTGCTCAATCTTCCAAATCACCTGCACTCAAAATATGGCAATGACTGCTCTGTTGCTAATCTCCTTCAAAACCTGCACATCTGACACAGAAGCGTTTCTGTTTTTGTCATCAGCCAGGGATTCCCAGGCAGAGAATAAGAAAGCTGTTAGAAGTTTGGAAGGTAATCGTCAGTTCGGAATTATTGCTTTGACATCTCTACTCCTTCTACACGTGATACATGTGGACACAGGTGCTGTGGTGCTCCCCAGTGAATAAGCACTTTCAAGTAGTTTGACAATTGTAGAAATGAGGGAGCGGGTCACATCACACAGTGATGAACTATGACCCAGAAGTAAGGGAAAATTGTAACTTCTGTTAATTATCTGTGGAATCTGTCTTTGTTTTTAAAAGTTTGGAAAGGACTTTTAAGAGTTTTCATCAATTGTAATTTTCTTGAGTAATTGGGTTTGAGCTATAGGGAGAGGTTGAATAGGCTGGGGCTATTTTCCCTGGAGGTCAGAGGCTGAGGGGGCAGGGGGGTGACCTAATAAGAGGTTTAGAAAATCATGAGGGACACTGTTAGGGTATATAGACAAGGTCTTTTTTCCAGGTTATGGGGTCCAAAATTAGAGGACATAGGTTTAAGGTGAGAGGGGAAAGACTTAAAAGGGACCTAAGGGGAAACATTTTCACACAGAGGGTGGTGCGTATATGGAATAAGCCTGAGTAGAATTGGTGGAGCATGGTACAGTTATAACATTGGAAAGCCATTTGGATAGGAAGGGTTTAGAGGGATATGGACCAAATACTGGCAAATGGGACTAGATCAGTTTAGGATATCTGGTCGGCATGGACAAGTTGGACCGAAGGATCTGTTTCCATCCTGTACATCTCTATGACTCCATGACACGAATATAGATCATGTGAGCTGACAACTCTTGTGTTGACAGTGCAAGCAGAATGGATGGTAACTTACTTAAAGAGTGTGGCAAAATAAAAATGAGAACTACAACAGAGGAGACAAGAGAGAAGGTGCATTTGCAAGAAGTATTGTGTGTGCAATACAGTTAAACATGACAAAAAGTCAAAGACAACATCAAAATAGGGGTTGAGAATTGGACAATTTAATTGCTATTTCAGAGTGACAAGGTTGTTACGTGGGATACAGTAAATGGATCAGATAAAGGAGTCTTTGGAGAGTCTGTGCACTGAATCTAGCTGAGGACATTCCAACTGAGCAGCAGTGTGCTATTTCGGTGACAACTGTCTTCAGGGACCACAGATGGCGAATGACACTGGTAAAAGCAACTCAACTGTCAAATCAACCACATAAGAATCTCAGAGACTGAGGAGGATTAGAGGTCAGGGGAGGAGCAGGGAGGACTGAGTTCAAGAATTTTTAAATTGTAGGTGCACCCATATGCCTATGGCAAATGATGGACCTCCATCTGATTGTGTCAGATGTATCTTTGTTACATTGGCTATTTCAGATGACATTTGTGTTTTTGCTAATTTGAAATATAATTTGACTGTTACTTCATGTTTAATTTGTCCCAGTTCAGTTCTGTAACAATATAAAAATTACAAAAGAAAAGGTCTTGTTGGTAATTTCCTCATTTGGGAGTCACTTGTGTGGATGACAACTTGGCCTGGAAGAATTTGGTAGAAATGTCCAAGAAATCTTTTTGGAAGCAATGTAGTAAACACTTTTGAATGAAAATAAATTTCACAATAAGCGTTAATAATGTTGTGCTGGTTTGCTAGTTTATTGCTGGGGATGAGTTGCCAGAGGATTGGATGGTAGCTAATACTGCGCCTTTCTTTAAGAAAGACTGTAAGGAGAAGCCTGGGAATGGCAGGCCTGACATTGATGGTGGGTAAGTTGTTGGAGGTGATTCTGAAAGATGGGATTTATATGCATTTGGAGAGGCAGGGAATGGTTAGGGATAGTCAGCATGGCTTTGTGTGAGGGGAATCACGTTGCACAAACTTGAGTGAGTTCTTTGAAGGAGTAACCAGAAAGATTGATGAGGGTAGACTGTAGATGCTGCTTATTTGGACTTTAGTAAAGCCTTTGATAAATTTCCATGTAATAGAGTAATTCGCAAAGTTATATCATGTGGGTATCAGGGTGAGCTTGCTAATTGCATATAGAAAATAGAACAGTACAAGCCCTTCGGCCCGCAGTGTTGTGCCAACCCATCATCCTACTCAGATACAAAATTGGCTTGATGGTTGGAGACAGAGAGTGATTGTGGAGGAGATAGTAGGAACTGCAGATACTGGAGAATCTGAGATAACGAGGTGTAGAGCTGGATGAATACAGCAGGCCAAGCAGCATCAAAGGAGCAGGAAGGTTGATGATTCGGGCCTAGACCCTTCTTCTGAAGAAGGGTCTAGGCCCAAAACGTCAGCCTTTCTGCTCTTAAGATGCTGCTTGGCCTGCTGTGTTCATCCAGCTTCACACCTTGTTATATCAGTGGTTGTGGAATGTTGTTTATCGGACTGAAGGCTTGTGACCAGTAATGTTCTGCACGGACCATTTATATAAATGGCTTAGATGAGAATATCGAAGGCATTGTTTGTAAGTTTGCGGATGACACTAAAATTGGTTCTATGGTCAACAGTGAAAAAGTTTATCTAAGATCATAAAGAGAACTTGATCAATTGGGTCAATGGGCTGAGGAGTGGCAGGTGAAGTTTAATTTGGATAAATGCAAGGCATTGCATTTTGGTAAAACAAACGAGGGCTGGACTTACATAATTAATGGTAGCGCCTGGTTAGTATTGTAGAACAGAGAGAATTAGAGGTTCAGGTATGTAATTCTTTGAAATTTATATTACAGACAGATAGGATGGTTAAGTAAGTGTTTAGCACGCCTGTCTTCATTGCTCAGGCCTTTGAGTATAGGGTTAGGGACATCATGTTGGGGTTATTCAGGATGTTGGCAAGGATTCTTCTGAAATATTGTATCTTGTTCTGAAAGCCCTGTTATAGGAAGGATATTATTAAACTAGAGAGGGATCGGAACAGATTTACCAGGATGTTGGCAGGAATGGAGGATTTGAGTTATAAGGAGAGTCCAGATGGGCTGGGACTTTTTTCACTGCAGTGTACGAGGTTAAGGAGTGACCTTGCAGAGGTCTATATAGTAATGAGGGGTGAATGGCAGGTGTCTTTTCCCTAAGGTCAGGGAGTTCCAAAATAGGGGGCATAGTTTTAAGGTGAGAGGAGAAAAAATTTAAAAGAACATAGGGGGCAGTGTTTTTACACAGAGGGTTGGTGTGTGGAGTGAACTGCCAGAGGAAGTGTTCAATTCGGTTACAGCTACACAATTAAAAGACATTTGGATATGTACATGAATGGGGAAGGTTTGGAGGCATATGTGCCAAATGCAGGCAGATGTGACCACATCAGTTTGGGGAACAGGTCAGTGCAGGCTAATAGGACCAGAGGGCCTGTTTCTTGCTGTATGACTCTATGACTCTCTCCAATGAGGGAACAGCCGCATTTTCCGGTTAGAATTCTGGCCAAAATTGAATACAGTATTCCAAAAGTGGCCTAACCAATCTTCTGTTCAGCCTGAGCTGAGAGGAATGGAGGGATCTTGGGATGGTAGGCCACAGATAGCTGAAGGTAGCAGGACAGGCTCATTAGGTGGGCAAATGGGACATGCATATATTAATAATACCATAGACCTTGGAATGCAGGCTCATAGTTGCTTGAAGTTGGAGTCACAGGTAGACAGGGTAGTGAAGAAACCATTTGACACATTTCCTTTTATTATTCAGAACATTGAACACTGTAGTTGGGAGGTCATGCTGCATCCGTACAGGACACTGTTAGGCCACTATTGGAATACTGCATACTGGTCTCCCAGTATAAGAAAGATGTGATTAAATGTGAAAGGGTTCAGAAAAGATTTACAAGGATGTTGCCAGAATTGGAGGGCCCGACAGGGTGAGGTTGAATCGGCTGGGGTTAATTTGTCTGGAGTCAGCGGCTGAAATATGATCATACAGAGGTTTATAAATCATGAGGGGCATGGATAGGGTGAATAGCCACAGTATTTTTCCCAGGGTAGGGGAGTCCAAAACTAGAGAGGCATAGGTTTGAGGTGAGAGGGGAAAGATTTAAAAGGGACCAAAGGAGCAACATTTTCACACAGAGAGTGTATGGAATGAGCTGCCAGAAGAAGTGGTGGAGGCTGGTACAACATTTGAAAGGCATCTGGATGGGTATGTGAATAGGAAGGGTTTAGGGGGATATGGGCCAGATGCTGGAAAATGGGGCTAGATTAATTTAGGATATCTCATCGGCATCGATGAGCTGGACTGAAGGGTCTATTTCTGTGCTGTGCAACTTTATGACTCTAACAGCAGGGAGGTTATGTTGGAAAAACTTGAAAGAAAAACTGCAGACCCTGTAAATCAGAAACAAAAACAGAATTTGCTAGAAAAGCTCAGCAGGTCTGGCAACGTCTGTGGAGATGTGTTGCAGTTCGAGCAACCCTTCCTCAGATGCTGCCAGACCTATTGAGCTTTTCCAGCAATTCCCATTTTTGTTTGTGAGGGTATGTTGGAACTATGCAGGGCTTTAGTTAGGCCACAGCTGGAGTAAGGTGTGCTGGCCTCCACACCAAAGGAAGGATGTGATTATATTCAAGGAGGTGCAATGGGTGTACGGAGCACTTCCGATATGAACCCAATTGGATAAGACCCAATTGTTTTCTCTGGAACAGAGGAGGCTGAGAGAGAAGCTGACAGAGGTGTATAAGATTATGGGGGCATGGGCAGGTTGAATAGGAAGCAAGCTGTTACCTTATTGAAGGGCCAATTACAAGAGGCATCATTTTAAGGCGGGAAGTTTAGAGAGGAATTGAGGAACCTAGAGGATGTTGGAAATCTGGAGTGCACTACCTGGGAGGACTGTTCAGGAAACAAGCCTTGCAACCTTTGAAAAGTGCTCAGATATGCACTTGAAATGTTGCAACAACCAGGGCTATGGGCCAAATGCTGGGAATTGGGACTGTCGATTTATAGTAGACTTTTGTCACTGTACACTGAATGGGCCAAACAGCTTCTTCCTGTATGATGTCATTCCATGAATTCATAGAATCCTTATAATAGGGAAGCAGACCATTTCACCCATCAAGTCCATATCAACCCTCCAAAGAACATCCCATTCAGATCCACGCCATCCTGGTCTCCATGCATTTCCAATGGCTAACCCACACAGAGTGCACATCTCTGAACTCGATAGACAATTTAGCACAGCCAATCCACCCCTAAGCCAAACATATTTGGACTGTGGGAGGAAACTGGAGCAGCCAAAGGAAACCCACGCAGATATGGGGAGAATGTGCAAACTCCACACAGACAGTCACCTGAGGGTGGAATTAAACTTGTGTCCCTGGCACTGTGAGGCAGCTGTGCTAACTACTGAGCCACTGTGCTGCCCCAAAGACTATAATTCTATAATTCCAAGTGGGAAATAGATGCTTGGAATATCAGTAAGTTGAGGTCAGAAGAGAGGAGTTGAAGGCTGGGATAGATTGTGTTTGTGCATATGTTGAGGGAATGCTTGAGGATCTGAATGACCTACTCTTGTTTCCATTTCCTATGTTGGTCTGTTCTAAACCATGACCGAAAAATAAATCAGATAGAAATTTTATTGTTGATGCTAACAGCACCTTGCTGTGAAAATATTGTCACCTCAATATGAAATGGGTATGCAAGAAACAAAAGATTTGCACCCATAAAATATCTCTGACAATGTCAGGAAGTCCCAGAGTTTTACAGAGAGAGTTACATTTTAAAGTGTAGTCATTGTATTGTAGGAATAACAACATGCCAATAAAACAAAAGTGGTTGCAGTTATAAAGTGGTTAGTTGTTTGTGAACACTTTGGTGTGCCTTGAGGATGTGATAAGCTGGACATAAATTCTATTGCTTTGTGTTTTTTTTCCTCATGACTGATAATCGAGTAGTGTTGATTAACCTGCTAAACATTATGAATACAGTTATGTAGCGGACAAGAACCACAATGTATGTTCAGTTGGCCTGATAAACATTTATAGATCCAAGCACAGATTGAACAGTGATGCAGAGTACAGTCAATAGCTATGTGCATCATACATTGACTAGGCTACATTCTGCCCTTAACATTGTGCTATGGGAGCTTATAGATCAGTCACAATTGTTAGATAGAACAACAATATGGACCGAAAAGTACACAGAATGTCAAATCCTTGAGAGTATACACATTCAAGTGATTAATGTGTTTGTGTGAAATGTCTTCTCAACCATTTTAGCAAAGGTGTTATTAATTGAGAGGTGGCATTAATCATTGAGAGAGAAGAATCAATTATGGAGAGACGAGATGTTAATTATTGACACGAGAGATGCTAATTATTGAAATGGAGAAATTAACAATGAAGACTGGAAATTTTAGTTATTGAGAGTGGGGATGGTAATAGTTGAGAGTGCATGAGTCAATTATTGAGAATGGAGACGTTAATTATTGAGAGTGTAATGTTAATTATTGAAAGAGAAGGAAATCATTATTGGGAGTGAGGATATTAATTATTTTGACTTGTAGATTTAATTATTGAGAATGCAGATGTTCACTATTGAGAGTGAAAAATGTGAATTATTGAGAGTGGAGATGTTAATTAGTGAGTGGGGGGTGATAATTATTCAAATTGGAAGTGACAATTATTGCAAGTAGAGATGCTAATTATTCAGTGGAGTGTTAATTATTAAAATTGGTAGACAGTTACTGAAAATAGGAATATTAACACCTTCTCTAAATAATTACTTATTCAACAAGGTGGGTTTTTTCAACAGTGAGGCGATTAATTAGTAGTAGTGGAGGGACAAATTATTGACAGTAGGTTCTGTAATTATTGAGGGCAGTGAAGTTAATTATTGAAACAAGATTTATTAAGAGTTGCATCAGAGATAGCAATTATTGGGAGTGCTGATGTTCATTCGTAAGAACACAGCTGTTAATTGAAATAGGAGGAGAGAATTATTGAGAGAGAAGACATTAGTTATTCTAAATTGTGGATTAAATCTTTCAGATTGCAAGTGTTACTTATTAAGGTTGAAGAATGTTAATTATTTATGAAGGAGAATATTTATTATTGAGAGTGAGAATGTTAAATATTGACGGAGAGTTTTGAATATTTGTGTTTAAGAATGTTAAATATTGATGGAGAATTTTAATTATTGAAATTGAGGAATATTGAATATGATGGAAATGTTAGTTTTTGAGATTGAGAATGTTCTTTATTGATAATGGGGAATGTTAATTATTGAGTGAGAAGTTTAATTATTGACAATGATGGATGTCACTTGCTGTTAAAAGAAACATCTTGCCAAAGTTTCTCATCTTTCATCAGAACAAAAGCAAGAATGCCAAATTTCAGATTATCTCTTATCAGAGAAGAAAGTGATGATGAGCTGACAAATGTGTCACATTGGCTAATGAGTTGACATGGAGGATGGAACGGGGAGTTAAAAGTTCCCCAAGTTCCTGTATAATTCAAAAAAGGCACAAGGCAGAAATATGTTACTTTTGTGTGCTGAGGACAGATGCCTCTGTATGGATGTATTCTTTCACAAGCTTACATGAGACATGTTATATTCTTGAGTGGCAATGTTAAATTGGTTGTTAGTATAGCTCTTAGAGCAGTCAGTGTTGTTCCAATAAATGCTACCTAATCATGGAATCATATCCAACAAACAACATTTTGTTTTGGTTTTGCAAGCATGACTGATGCCTGCTAGATACACCAGACCAGCTTTCCAGCATTGGCTGATCAAATTAAACCACGTCTCTTTAGTTGCTTACAGACTATGTTCAATCATCCCTGACCTGCAAAATCCACAACAGAACAACTATAGTTGGGCATAATTCTGCATTGGGCAGTATATGTTGAACAATCCCAAGTGCAACAGTGGTTGACTAAAAACATGTTTAAGTTAATCAGTTGAGATCATAACATGGCTCATTTAGTCTGACTAAAAGCAACAAATATTCATATATTTCTCTGCAAACAACAGGGACATGTTAATGTTAAAGCTTAGTGCATTTATTGACTTACCTGGGAGGTTGAAGATCCTCTGGCTCCTTGTTACTGTGTCCAGGGCAATGCCTCAGTAATCAGAATTGAACTGTTGCATTGTATTGTTGTGAGCAGCTGAAATTTGATATTCTTACATCTGTCCTCATGAGTGCAAAGTGTAAAGATTCTCAGCAATGCTCAAGCATCATAGTATTGAGGGACAGCATATTAATAATTGATAGCAGATATTAATTGTTGAGACTGATAATGTTAATTATTGATGATGGATAATTTATTAATTATTCATAGTCAGAATGTCAGTTATTGAGAATGGAGAGAGTTAATTATTGACAGGGTGAATATCCATTATTGATGGTGGAGAAAGTGAATTATTGAGAATGGAGACGATTGCTGATTATAGATATGAATCGTAATTGTTGAATGATGAGTGTGTTATTGGTTGAGAATTGAGTGTGTAAATTATTGTGAATGAGACTGTTAATTATACACAGCAGTGAATATTAATTAATGAGGTGAAGGTTTTTTTTAGCATTGTATCATTATTTATAGTAGAGATTTTAAGGATTGAAAACGTGATTGTGAATTCTTAAGAGTCGAGGCATTAATTAATGAGATGGGAGATTTTAATAACTGATGTTAATTATTGTGTAGAGATTTCACTTATCATGTCTTGAGTATGTTAATTATCGTGATTCGGACAATGTTAATTATTCTGATTTGTAGATTTAATTATCGATATTGCAGTTGTTAATTATTGTGAGTTTTGGATATTTCTTTTAAAATTTAAGGTCGTAACTTAATTATTATAGGTGAAGGTGTTAATTGATCAGTGTGGATATGTTAGGGTCAGTGTTGCAAGTGAGTGAATGTGTTCCATTGGGAACAGAAATGTCAAATCTTTGAAAATGAAGTGGGTAGTTATTGATGTAAAGGTATTAATCCATTCAAACAACAAAGTGACTGTACATTGTTGACTAAGTCGACAATGTACAGGTTGACTTCACCTGACGAAGGAGCAGCACCCTGTAAGCTTGTGATTTCAATTAAACCTGTTGGACAATGACCTGGTGTTGTATGACTTCTGGCTCCATCTGAAAATTTGACATGGGATAATGTTGCATGCATGCTTGGTTGCTGACGGTGACTAGACTGTTAACAATAGCATGATTTCAAAACTTACTCAAATTGGTGCCTGCTTGCAGCAGATGGAAGCAGAGAATCTTTATCAGTGCAAAGTCATTCAAAGGTTATCTAATTTTGATGTCTTTCTTTTGTTTAGTAAATTGACAACAAGATTGTATCAGGGATGTGGAATTCTGGCTGGAGATTTCTTAGAATTAGGAGGCACATCTCTAGATATTCAATGGTATGGCACCCATTTTTGAACACAAATTTGGTATTGGTTGCTGCAATACAGTAGATATAGAGGATTAATTTATTATGTTCTAGAAGCAAGGGGTCTACCGTTTTGATGAAGGCAGTATAAGAGACACACGGGGTTGAAGCCTGTGAGGCCCATTGCAATATAGGCCTTCCATCCTGGCTTCAGGACAATTGGCATATTACTTATTCAGTGGGTTCTACAAGGGGAGGCCCTTTCCAACAGGGATATTTTTAACAAGAATAGTTATGCCTACCTGGCAGTCTCACGTCCCCATACACAGCTGTGCTGAAGGCTATTACTGGCACCAATTCACGTTTCCCACCATGTCCTGCCCACATTCCTGACCTGTGGGATGTTTTATGTCCCACCCACTCTCAGCCATCCCACTTCTGCCCATTCCATTGGTCTCAGGATATTTCAGAACATTAGTTATTTCTGTGACCTGTCTTGGTCGGAGACACCATCCAGGACACCTCACAAGACCAGTGATCAACAGGAAAAGAGCAATCTCAAGCAGGGAACCTAAACAAAACAGACACCTGTCATGAATTTTTTTCCCCTGAATCGTAGCGGCTGAGGGGATGACCTTAAAGAGGTTTGTATAATCATGAGGATGCATGGATAGGGTGAACAGCCAAGGTCTTTTCCCCTGGTTAGGGGACTCCAAAACTAGGGGGGGCTTGGGTTTAAGGTGAGAGGGGTAAGATTTAAAAGGGACCTAAGGGACAACATTTTCATGCAGAGGGTGGTGTGTGCATGGAATGAAATGCCAGAGGAAGCGGTGGAGGCTGGTACAATTACCACATTAAGAATACATATGGATGGGTATATGAATAGGAAGGGATTAGAGGGGTATGGGCCAAATGCTGGCAAATGGGACGAGATTAATTTAGGATATCTGTTCAGCAAGGATGAGTTGTACTGAAGTGCCTTTTTCCATGCTGTACATCTCTATGACTGCAAATAATCTGTTTATTTTTCTATTTCAATAGATTTTGTATTGAATTTCAGGAATATCTTTGCTGCAATGATTGTTTATGGATCTGAAATGTAACTTGTCCATTAATTTGGTCACTGTTACACAAGTGTTGACTTGTATCACAAGACATTTTTTACACTGGAGAAAGTGCCATAGCACATTTGAAACTATAGCAATGCTCTGAACATGTTTTGGATTGATATTTAAGTGTTTGGTAGTCTTTAGCTTATTGAAAACAGTACTGTTGTTTTGAACATTAGAAATGCCTAAGGAACAGTTGTACTCCATCAATTGTCTGGCAATTTGTGTCAAAATGGATTATCAGGTGTTGAGGAAATATCCCACGCATTATTGTAATTTTATATGATTATTTTGTTTTATTGTGAAGCTGGATAGATTCTAAAACATGCCCTTTGAAATCTGTACAATTACCATGTCAAAGGAAGTTTCATTATCAATAGGATACTTGTTCAGCTCAACTCCCCTTTACATTTCATTTTGGATTTTTTTTTTATTCATTATCAGGATGGCTGGCTAGGCAGCATTTATTGCCCAGAGTCAACTACGTTGCTGTGGGTCTGGTTTCACATGTAGACGAGACCAGGTAAGGATGGCAGTTTCCTTCCCTAAATGACATTAGTGAATCAGGTGGGTTTTTCCTGACAATCGAAAATGGTCATCATTAGATTCTTAAATCCAGATGTTTTATTGAATTCAAATTCCACAATCTGCTGTGGCAGAATTTGAACCCAGGTCCCCAGAATGTTATCTGGGGCAACAGGCCAGGGATAATACCTCTAGGCCAATGCCTCTCCACCAAGGAGGGATGTATATTGACGGATACATCCCTGATTGGAATCACTTTACCATTTGCAGCCATAACTTTGTCAATTTTTGTCTTGAACTCTGCAATTCTCTCTCAAATCCTCTCTGTCTGTCTGTTTCTTTATTCACTCATGGGATATAGGCATTGCTGAATGGACCAGCATTTATTGCTCATCTCCAGTTGCCCTTGAGAAGGCAGTGGTCAGCTGCCTTCTTGAACCATTACAGTCCATGTGTATTGGTAAGTTTTGCATAAAACAAACAAGGGCAGGACTTACACAATTATGCTGACACAATTAAAAGTTGTCCCTTGGGTGTTGTTGTAGAACCGAGAAACCTAGGGGTTCAGATATGTAATTCTGAGAGGTTGCATCACATGTAGATGGGGTGGCTAAGAAGGTGCTTAGCACTCAGACCTTTGATTATAGGAGTTGGCAAGTTATGTTTAGGTTGTACAGGACATTGGTGAGGTCTGTTCTGGCATGCTATGTCCAGTTCTGGTCTCCCTGTTGCAGGAAGGATATTATCAAGCTGGAGAGGATACAGAAAAGATTTACCAGGATGTTGCCAGGTTTGGAGGGTGTGAGTTATAAGGAGAGGCTGGATGGGCTGGGACTTTTTCACTGTGGCAAAGGAGGTTAAAGGATGACCTTATAGAGGATTATCAAATCATGGGGTGTATAGATGAGGGGAATGGCAGGTTTCTTCTCCATGGCTAGAGAATTTCAAGACTGGGGGATATATTTTTAAGGTGATAGGAGAAAGATTTTTTAAAAAATGAGGGGCAGCTTTATTATGCAGGGAGTGGTTTATGTGTGGAATGAACTGTGAGAGGAAACGGTGGATGTAGGTATAGTTACAACATTATAAAAGACATTAGATAAGCACACGAATGAGAAACATTTGGAGGGATATGGGCCAAGTGCAGGCAGGTGGGACTAGTTTAGTTTGGGATTATCGTTGGCATGGACTGGTTGGACCGAAGGGTCTGTTTCTGTGCTGTATGCCTCTACGACTCTATGTGCTATCAGTAGACCCACAAATGTCCTTAGCAAAGAATTGACCCTGCTTCATTATATCTTTAAAATGCCTCATTCTGTGTGTCTTTCTGCCAAATTTTGTTTGATAATGTGCCTTGAGGTATTTTACTACAATTACAATGCTGCAGAATTGCAACCCAGAGGGAACAATCAGTAAGACAAATCTGTAAGACTTGAAAATGAAAGTAGTGGCCATACCGGAGCAGTGTTGTGAGGTATACAAAACAAGTGGGACCAATATGCATCATTCACAAGTATTGATGAACGAATTAGCTTTAGTGTCACGTGTGTGCTCAGATGAGAACAGTGAAAAGTTTACAAGTCACCAGTTTACTGCTTCTACTGTTTTTTTCCGTATTATTGTTGAAAATGCTGCACTCTGCTTTTAGCTTGCTTGAGTCTGGAACTAAAATAGTCATTTGGCAATAAGGCTGGAAGCTGTGACTGTGGTGTTGATAATAGTCGTGTTTACTCTCTTCACTTTACAAGGTCAGCGCTGATACCTTGGTCGTTTTCCCAGCAATGCTCTACTGACCCACTTTGATATAATCCCTTCACACAATCTCAGTAGACTGAAAGGGAGCAATTGGAGAGCCATGAGTGATTTTCTGCTGCTGTTGACGGGTTTCACAGTGGATTAATTTCATGTCATTACTTAAGGATAATGATGCCAACTAATCTCTCTATAGCGTACAACTCTCTCCAGCTAGAAGCAGGAATGCTACACTGTGTAACAAGTCTTTCCACACACCAATGGGGTCACCATCCATCTCAAGTATATTCATTAGGAGCACCTCCTTATTAATTCAGCAGGAAAATTTGACAAATGTGTATCCCCCTATAAATGGCTTTCAATGAATAGGATGTGACTTGGAAAAGTCAAGCACATTCCAAAGCCAAATTGAATGCACATAGACCAAAGCCAGGAGGGTACAGTAGATGTGCCAGTCTGGTTAAATATTATTATTATTATTATTATTATTATTACAGGATCCCCACCCAATCAAAGAGACTTGTACTCCAATTTCCAATACTGGAAAGTTGATAACTTTCAGGTAAAATCATAAAAGGCGTCCTTTTGATTGCACACTTTGAAATAAAAACAGTCGTAATATTCATAAGACCACTGCTTTTATTTTTGTAAGTGTGGTAAACAATATAGCTCAGTTATTGGGCCCCCGAATGCATTTAAAACTACATTTGTTAAAAGAGGTGATGGGGTCATATGCACCAGGTTCGGAAGTAGACAATTTAGCTGCTCACACCATTCGATAAGATTGTCACTGATCTATTTGTGTTTGGAATCCCACATTCCCATCTACATCTGATGATCCTTGATTCCCTGCCTAACAAGACTCCTTTCACCTTTGTCTTCAAAATATTCAATATCCAATCTTTACCATTTCCTAAGACAGAGTTCCAAGTTGTATAGTCCTCAGGAAGTAAAACTCCTCATCTCTTGCTCCCTAATTTTGAAATAGTGCCCCCTTTGCATGTTTACCTTGTCAAGACTATTCAGGATGTTATTTGCTTCCGTCAAGCCACCGTTCACTCTTCTAAACTCCAGTGAAAACAAACCCAGTTTCTCCAATCTTGCCTTATAAGACAATGCAATAAACCTAGTAACCTAGTAAACCTCCTCTGAATCACCTCCAATGCATTTACATCTGTCCATAAATAATGACACCAATATTGGACATGGTCGTGTATCCAAATAAAACTGAAAGAACTGCGGATGCTGTAAATCTGAAACAAAAATCAAAATTGCTGGAAAAGCTCAGCAGTTCTGGCAGCATCTGTGGAGAGAAATCAGAGTTAATTTTTTGGCTGAGCTTTTCCAGCAATTTCTATATTGTATCCCAATGCCGCAGATCTGGCAGCATCTGTGGAGAGAAATCAGAGTTAATGTTTCGGCTGAGCTTTTCCAGCAATTTTGATTGCTCAGCCGAAACATTAACTCTGATTTCTTTCCACAGGTGCTGCCAGAACTGCTGAGCTTTTCCAGCAATTTCTATATTGTATCCCAATGCCGTGAAATCCTGAAGCATATCATTTTTACCTTTACGATCAATTCCTCTCATAGCATCCCATTAACCATCATTTTTATATGCTGTGAATTGTGCACTCGAATACCTAATTGCTTCAGCACCTCAAGTTTCTGTAGACGCTCACTGTTTAAGATATTTTCTAACCAACCAATTAGATATGTTATTACACAGCTCGGGAGCAGATGGGACTTGAACCTGTGCCTCCTGGTCCAGAGGCACCATTGCATCACAAGATCTCCCATTAGTCTTTGTTTTTCTCATTCTTCATGCTAAAGTGAACAACTTTCACATTATACTCTGGCTGTCAGATTTTTGTCCACTCATTTTAACCTATCAATATCTTCCGCTAGCTGTATCTTCTTCACAAAATGCTTCCCTACCTATCTCTACGTTGTTTGCAAATTTAGCTACCATGCCCACACAAGGGTCTCAGTAGGCATTGCCTGCCACTGATCTCACCATGTGGTAGGACATTCAATTCCTTGCACTGTCTCTGTGAGCATAATCACAAAGTGCGATGACCTATGGAATGTCACAAATGAAAATGCATCATTGATACATTGCGTTGTTGCTATGGTATTACATGTGATTCTCCCTTTCCCTCTGGCATCCTTAGAATGGTGCAGAGTCTCAGTGGTTAGTGCTGCTGTCTCACAATGATGGGGACCCAGGTTTGACACAGCCTCTGACTGTCTGTGTGGAGTTTGCACGCTCTCCCTGTGTCTGTATGGGTTTCCTCCAGATGCTCTGGATTCCACTCACAGTCCAAAGATGTGCAGGTTAAGGTGGATTGGCCAGGCTAAATTGTCCAATAGTGTTCAGGGATGTGCTGGCTAAGTGGATTAGCCATGAGAAATGCAGGGATGTGGTGGATCTGGCTGGGATGCTCTTTGGAGAGTAGACTCGATGGGCCGAATGACCTGCTTTCGCACTGTAGGGATTCTGTGCTCCTAGGTTTGCCTTACCTTTTCATGAGCCAGCAGTTCGTTAACTATTGTATTAATTGTTAAAGTTGATGAATGTTAAAGCAGAGATACTGACATAGATGCATTGTCATTGAATGGGAGACAATGACTGCGTTGAGTTGATGTCAAATTCATGAAAAGTTAAATTATTTCTAAAATTATATTGCAATTGATAATAACAGTTTTTGCCATTTACAATTGTTTAATTGCTGTCATGTGCCATTGTTGTACAAAGCTAGACTGAAAGGAAGGATGTATTGAATTGTTCTTTGGTATCTGCCCTACTACAGTGGGCTGTAGATATTGTGGAACTTCACAGAAATTTGTCTTTCACTGTCACTTACTTCCCTTTGGCAGGTTATGTACCCTCCTACTGCCAATCCAACTAATATTAGTCAACTCACTACAGATCAGACTGAAACCAACAAAGACTATAAAAGCTCAGCAGGTCTGGCAGCATCTGTGATGAAAAAATCAGAGTTAATGTTTCGGGTTCGGTGACCCTTCCTCAAAACTTCACTTCTGCTTTGATGAAGAGTCATCTAGACTCAAAACGTTAGCTTGCTCTCTCTCTCTCTATGGACCTGCCTGACCCACTGTGGTCTGCAGCATTTGTTGTTTTCAGTACAGATTCCAGCATCTGCAGTAATTTGCTCACCATAGATCAGAGGATGAAAGTGGAGTTCCCTTGATCTTTTCATCCTGATATTGCCTTAGTAACAAGCCACATGGTGCATTTATTCACCCAGTCATTTTTCTTCCCAATTGACACCTTAAATATCTTACCACTGTGCACTTTTCAAGGAAGCGGAATTTGCTGAGAAACTAATGATGGCACTTACTGATATTAATCTGCAAAGAAATTGCAGAAATGTGCTGCAGGTAGAGTTCTCATGAGTTGCAAAGTTACCTCAAATTGCTGGTCAAGATGGATTTCCTTGCTGTTAGCCTTGGAAAATGACATCTCACCCTCAACGTGAGCCTGAGTTTCAAGAAATTTCAGGATTTGCACATTAATACACATGTTTTTAAAGGGGTAATGCTGGTAATAATGTGTTGCATTCTTTAAAGCAAAACAACTATTTCTTATACTAAATTTGGTGAGCAACACAGATTCAATTTACGTGAAAATTACAAACAGGTATACATAACATTTGACAAGGCATAGAGCTGGACGGACACAGCAGGCCAAGCAGCATCAAAGGAGCAGGAAGGCTGACGTTTCGGGGCTCAACCCTTCTTCGGAAATGGGGGAGGAGAAGGGGTTCTGAAGTAAATAGGGAGAGAGGGGGAGGCGGATAGAAGATGGATAAAGGAGAGGATAGGTGGAGAGGAGACAGACAGGTCAAAGAGGCGGGAATGGAGCCAGTAAAGGTGAGTGTAGGTGGGGAGGTAGGGAGGAGATAGGTCAGTCCAGGGAGGACGGACAGGTCAAGGGGGTGGGATGAGGCTCGTAGATAGGAGATGAGGGTGAGGCTTGAGGTGGGAGGAGGGGACAGGCGGGAGGAAGGACATGTTAGGGAGGCGGAGATGAGCTGGGCTGGTTTTGGGATGCGGTGGGGGGAGGGGATATTTTGAAGCTTGTGAAGCCCACATTGATACCATTAGGCTGCAAGGTTCCCAAGCGGAATATGAGTTGCTGTTCCTGCAACCTTCGGGTGGCATCGTTGTGGCACTGCAGGAGGCTCAGGGGGGTCATGTCGTCTGAGGAATGGGAGGGGGGGAGTTGAAATGGTTCACGACCGGGAAGCACAGTTGTTTGGTGCAAACCGAGCGTAGGTGTTCTGCAAAGCGGTCCCCAAGCCTCCACTTGGTTTTCCCGATGTGGAGGCCACAACGGGAACAGCAGATGCAGTATACCACATTAGCAGATGTTCAGGTAAACATCTGTTTGATGTGGCAAGTCATCTTTGGGCCTGGGATGGGGGTGAGGGGGGAGGGATGGGGGCAGCTGTAGCACTTTCTGCGGTTGCAGGGGTAAGTGCTGGGTGTGGTGGGGCTGGACGGGAGTGTGGAGCGGACAAGGGAGTCAGGGAGAGAGTTGTCCCTCTGGAAAGCAGATCAGGGTGGGGAGGGAAAAATGTCTTTGATGATGGGGTCAGATTGCAGATGGTGGAAATAATGCATCGAGAACTTGCAGCTTTGGACCAACATATATGAGCATTCATAGTCTTGTGGGTCATAGCTTCTGGTCTTCAATGGCTGCTTGTCATCCTCACTCTCCGCCCATTAACATTTTCAAGCAGTAACGCAACAATATTGAAAAACAAAATAGCCCTTTCTGTAATGGATTTACCTTCTTGCAGTTCAATCTCTTTGTTCCGTACAAATAAATTTGTAACCATAATCTCACTGCAGAATCGGAGAACCCCTACAGTGTGGAAGCAGGCCATTCGACCCAATGAGTCCACACCAACCCTCTAAAGAGCATCCCACCACCATCCCCACATCCCCCCCCACAACCCACCCTCCCCCACCTCCACCCTATCCCCGTAACCCTCCATTTCCTGTGACCAAACCTGCACATTTTCGGACTGTGGGAGGAAACCAGAGTACGTGGAGGAAACCCACAGACACGGGAAGAATGTACATACTCCACACAGACGGTCACTTGAGGGTAGATTCAAGCCTGGGTCCCTGGCACAGTGCTAACCACTGAGCTAACATACCACACACATAGAAGGCTGCATCCTTTTATTATTTAACACTTTCATTTGTTTTCTCATTTTCTTTGTTGTTTGTTTTTGTCTGTCATCATCCAGTACTTTTTCTCCTTTATTAACTTCTCTTTATAGCTGATTGGGCTCTAATTTACCTGATTGAAAGGCTTCTCGAGGACAGAAAAAAAAAACATGAGGAATCTTGGTTCAGCTATGATCTTATTGAGTGGTAGAATAGGGTTGACAAGCTGAATAGTCAACTACTGTTCCTATTTCCTATTCTGTTAATGTGTATTTTTTTAATAGAATCCCTTCAGTGTGGAAACAAGCCCTTCAGACCAACAAGTCCACAGTGGACCTCAGAGTATCCCACCTAGACCCATCCCCCTACAACCCACCTAATCTACACATCCCTGAACACTATGGACAATTTCCCATGGCCAATCCACCCTAACCTGCACATTTTTGGACTGTGGGAGGAAACCGGAGCACCCAGAGGAGGCCCACACAGGCACGGGGAGAATGTGCAAACTCCACGCAGACAGTTGCCTGAGGGTGGAATTGAACCTGGGTGCCTGATGCTGTGAGGCAGCAGTGCTAACCGCTGAGACACTCCTTTCAATCTCATTTGTTAACGAGAGCAACTGTTGTTTGTTCTCTGCATCCATTCATTCTCTGCCATCTAAGATGTCCCTCATTGTGCCATTACCAGCAACCTGCAATGCAAAATTAATTTAAACATTATTTCCAACTCGGGAAGATGCCGCAGGGTACTCTGCTTCCTCAGTTTCTGGGATATTTTGAGCACAGCAAATGAAAAGGCTACTGGGCCTTTCAGAGTCTCTATTTGAAACTGACAGAAACTGAAAGAACTGCGGATGCTGTATATCAGAAACAAAAACAGAAATTGCTGGAAAAGCTCAGCAGGTCCGACAGCATCTGTGGAACGCTCACCCCCACACCTGAAACACTAACTCTGATTTCTCTCCACAGATGCTGCCATTCCTGCTGAGCTTTTCCATCAATTTTGCTTTTTATTTCTATTTGAAGGTGCCCTGATTTCACATTTAGACTTGTATCAGGAGGAGCAGTTCGCTGGACATAGCGCTCACTGTGAGCTACGTATGCTAACCAGGCTTGTGATTGTAAGACTGCATAAAACAAGATTCAACACAGAAAAAAAAAGCCATGAAAAGTCACATATTATTTTGTTTGAAATGAATTTAGGAACAAAGTTTAAAAGACATTTAGATAAGTATTTGAATAAGTAATGTTTGAAAGGATTGTTTAGTTTGGGATTATGGTTGGCATGGAAATGTTGGCCCAAAGGGTCTGTTTCTGTGCTGTATGAGTCTAAGACTCTATGTCTCTATGACTCTATTAAACTGAAATCCTCTATACAATTTCCAGCTTGCAGGGACTATCTGACAATGCACCCCTAAAACGGTAATGATGAGGTTTCACTGGACTGTTACTCCAGGCAGCTATGACTATGGTTGTTGGGTGATATTTCCAAGTACATTTTGATAGTGAGCCAGCAGATCTCAATCCTACATGGTCCAAATGTCTTCATAAGTTGCTGTACAGTATGGATAGAAAGTTTCACCTTCAATGTGATGCTTTCAGATGATTGATGCCCCAATTACTATAAAGTCATGCTCTCAAATAGAGTCATCTAAATTAATTCTAAAGGCAACTCAAGTATGTGAATAGAAAGCACAGAATCTTAGACTGGTTCCAGCAGAGAAGGAAGTGATTTGTCCCACTGTGTTAAAACCAATTCTCTTACAAGGCCAACTCAGCCAATTTCGCTCCCCCACCCTTTCTCCTTCACCTGACAATGTTTTTATTTCAGATGCTCTTCTAATTCCCTTTTTGAAGCTACAGTTGTGTCTACCCATACCATACAGCTCGGACAACATCCCACAAGCCCATCAGTTGTTGTTCACAAGACTCTTCTCTCATTTGTACAACATTTGTAAATTCTCTCAATCACCATAACTGAGTGTCCTCATGTTCTCGATCCATCCAAGTGAAACGGTTCCACTTTATCATCAGTGCCCAAATCGCTAATAAGTACCAGAAAAACTGCAGATGCTGGAAATTAGAAATAAAACACAAATTGCTGGAAAAGCTCAGCAGGTCTTTCAGTCTCTGTAGAAAGAAATCAGAGTTAACGTTTTGGGTCGAGTCACGCTTCCTCTGAACTGGCGGTAGCTAGGAAAACTTTTTTATGCAGAAGACAGGTGGAGCGAGGGGTTAAGAAGTAAACAATAGGTGGACTTAGATCCCAAAGAGAGAGAAAAAGAGTTAGACAGACAGTGGATAACAATCAGGCTGGGATGTTGGATAGCTATTAATGGGGATCTGTTCGTGGCTAACTTAATGCGATGTGTGTCATTGCAGACCATGGGATAACAAGGCCTAGTGCATTGGGTTGGGGTAAGGACATGGGAGAAGGTGCCTCAAGCTGTAAAATTATTGAATTTGATATTGAGTCCTGAAGGCTGCAGTGTTCCCAAGTGTAAAATGTGGTGCTGTTCATCCAGCTTGCACTGAGCTTCACTGGAGCACTGCTGCAAGCCTGAGACAGAGATGTTGGCCTGGGAACAGGGTGGTGTGTCAGAGTGATGTGTCTAAACCTCTTGTGATTTCGAACATCTCTATTAAATCCCATCTCAATCTTCTCTTTTCTAAGGCGAATAAATGTAGCTACTCCAATTTAAGTGAGGAGATCATGTGGGACTTTGATGAGAGCACATCTGGAGAATATTGTACACTTCTGGTCTCCATACCTAAAGCCTGTGTGTTTAGAGGAGTTGAAACAGGAGTTCCTTCAACTAATGCCTGGAGTCAGAAGGCTGTCCCATAATGAGAGGTTGAGGAGAAACTGTCTATATTTCCTAAGGCTTAAAAAAAAGTAAGCTCCTGAGGAAGGGGCACTGGGCCCAAACGTTAACTGATTCCTCTCAGAGATGCTGCAGTGCTAAAATTTATCAAATTAAAACATATAAATGTTTCGACAGTTCATCATCCAAAACTTTTTGAATATCTACTCTTTATGAGTCAGCCAAGTTCAATTGGTAATAAAATGTGAGGCTGGATGAACACAGCAGGCCAAGCAGCATTTCAGGAGCACAAAAGCTGACGTTTCGGGCCTAGACCCTTCATCAGAGAGGGGGATGGGGGGAGGGAACTGGAATAAATAGGGAGAGAGGGGGAGGCGGACCGAAGATGGAGAGCAAAGAAGATAGGTGGAGAGGGTGTAGGTGGGGAGGTAGGGAGGGGATAGGTCAGTCCAGGGAAGACGGACAGGTCAAGGAGGTGGGATGAGGTTAGTAGGTAGCTGGGGGTGCGGCTGGGGGTGGGAGGAAGGGATGGGTGAGAGGAAGAACCGGTTAGGGAGGCAGAGACAGGTTGGACTGGTTTTGGGATGCAGTGGGTGGGGGGGAAGAGCTGGGCTGGTTGTGTGGTGCAGTGGGGGGAGGGGATGAACTGGGCTGGTTTAGGGATGCAGTGGGGGAAGGGGAGATTTTGAAACTGGTGAAGTCCACATTGATACCATATGGCTGCAGGGTTCCCAGGCGGAATATGAGTTGCTGTTCCTGCAACCTTCGGGTGGCATCATTGTGGCAGTGCAGGAGGCCCATGATGGACATGTCATCAAGAGAATGGGAGGGGGAGTGGAAATGGTTTGCGACTGGGAGGTGCAGTTGTTTGTTGCGAACTGAGCGGAGGTGTTCTGCAAAGCGGTCCCCAAGCCTCCGCTTGGTTTCCCCAATGTAGAGAAAGCCGCACCGGGTACAGTGGATGCAGTATACCACATTGGCAGATGTGCAGGTGAACCTCTGCTTAATGTGGACCTGCATTCCGCATGGAGATGGCCTCAAGGCCCTCCGCTTCTTCCTGTCCCGCAGGCCCGACCAGGCCCCCTCCACCGACACTCTCATCCGCCTAGCGGAACTCGTCCTCACACTCAACAACTTCTCTTTTGACTCCTCCCACTTTCTACAGACCAAGGGGGTGGCCATGGGCACCCGCATGGGCCCCAGCTATGCCTGCCTCTTTGTAGGTTACGTGGAACAGTCCATCTTCCGCACCTACACAGGCCCCAAACCCCACCTCTTCCTCCGGTACATTGATGACTGTATCGGCGCCGCCTCTTGCTCCCCAGAGGAGCTCGAACAGTTCATCCACTTCACCAACACCTTCCACCCCAACCTTCAGTTCACCTGGGCCATCTCCAGCACATCCCTCACCTTCCTGGACCTCTCAGTCTCCATCTCAGGCAACCAGCTTGTAACTGATGTCCATTTCAAGCCCACCGACTCCCACAGCTACCTAGAATACACCTCCTCCCACCCACCCTCCTGCAAAAACTCCATCCCCTATTCCCAATTCCTCCGCCTCCGCCGCATCTGCTCCCACGATAAGACATTCCACTCCCGCACATCCCAGATGTCCAAGTTCTTTAAGGACCGCAACTTCCCCCCCACGGTGATTGAGAACGCCCTTGACCGCGTCTCCCGCATTTCCCGCGACACATCCCTCACACCCCGCCCCCGCCACAACCGCCCCAAGAGGATCCCCCTCGTTCTCACACACCACCCTACCAACCTCCGGATACAACGCATTATCCTCCGACACTTCCGCCATTTACAATCCGACCCCACCACCCAAGACATTTTTCCATCCCCACCCCTGTCTGCTTTCCGGAGAGACCACTCTCTCCGTGACTCCCTTGTTCGCTCCACACTGCCCTCCAACCCCACCACACCCGGCACCTTCCCCTGCAACCGCAGGAAATGCTACACTTGTCCCCACACCTCCTCCCTCACCCCCATCCCAGGCCCCAAGATGACATTCCACATTAAGCAGAGGTTCACCTGCACATCTGCCAATGTGGTATACTGCATCCACTGTACCCGGTGCGGCTTTCTCTACATTGGGGAAACCAAGCGGAGGCTTGGGGACCGCTTTGCAGAACACCTCCGCTCAGTTCGCAACAAACAACTGCACCTCCCAGTCGCAAACCATTTCCACTCCCCCTCCCATTCTCTTGATGACATGTCCATCATGGGCCTCCTGCACTGCCACAATGATGCCACCCGAAGGTTGCAGGAACAGCAACTCATATTCCGCCTGGGAACCCTGCAGCCATATGGTATCAATGTGGACTTCACCAGTTTCAAAATCTCCCCTTCCCCCACTGCATCCCTAAACCAGCCCAGTTCATCCCCTCCCCCCACTGCACCACACAACCAGCCCAGCTCTTCCCCCCCACCCACTGCATCCCAAAACCAGTCCAACCTGTCTCTGCCTCCCTAACCGGTTCTTCCTCTCACCCATCCCTTCCTCCCACCCCCAGCCGCACCCCCAGCTACCTACTAACCTCATCCCACCTCCTTGACCTGTCCGTCTTCCCTGGACTGACCTATCCCCTCCCTACCTCCCCACCTACACCCTCTCCACCTATCTTCTTTGCTCTCCATCTTCGGTCCGCCTCCCCCTCTCTCCCTATTTATTCCAGTTCCCTCCCCCCATCCCCCTCTCTGATGAAGGGTCTAGGCCCGAAACGTCAGCTTTTGTGCTCCTGAGATGCTGCTTGGCCTGCTGTGTTCATCCAGCCTCACATTTTATTATCTTGGAATCTCCAGCATCTGCAGTTCCCATTATCTCTCTCTCTCCTTCAATTGGTAACATGTTCAGTTCAAAGTGGGAGTGGGTAAAATGCAAATTAACTGCTGCATTTGTCAACATAACGTCTGCGACCACAGTTTAAAACCTCTTCACTGGCTCTATCATGCTTTGCGATGTTAAGGTTATGCAAGGTATTATAGCTTTTATTTCTTTTCATGGAGCTGTAAGCCTTATTGTACCTCTCTGTATCCTATTCAAGGCAGCACTGGTCTTTTGACTGAAATCTGAAAAAGCTCCTTGACTGACAGCCTTGACTGTTTTTTTACCTCACTTATCTCTTTTCATTTCTACGATGACTAAAATTTCAAGAATGCCAAAGATCTATCCATTTTCAATGGCACCTATACGCATTTTTTAAAGATATTCTTTCATGGGAGAGTAAGCAGCTGCCCATCCCTAATTGGCCTTGAGAAAATATTGCTCTTCCATCTTTTTCAATTGCTGGAGTCTTTCTGTACTGGGATTGTACACCTGGAGTGGACCACTCGGCCACATTAGCAGGCAGCTAAGAGTCAACCAAAACGGCAGATTTTCCCATCAGTATCAAGGCTAGTTATCCAGTGTAACACTTAGTAATGAATTGAACTTAAATTCTCCAACTACAATGGATCATAGAATCTTTGCCATGTGATAGGAGGCCATTCAGCTCATCAAGTCCACACCAGCATTCCAAAAAGCATCCCACCCAATTCCAGTAATTCAGCAATTCCCATGGTCATTCCACTGAACCTTTGGACTGTGGGAGCACCCAGAGGGGACTCACACAGACACAGGGAGAGTGTGCAAACTCCACACAGACAGTCGCCCAAAGCTGGAATTGACCCAGGTCCCCAGCACCGTGAGGTAGCAGTGCTAACCACTGAGCCACCGTGCCACCCAATGTTGGGAGCTGACTCCAAAATTCCAGGTTGTACCACTGTTCCACCTTCTCCCTTTACCGTAAATCATTACAATAGTGTGAAAGCAAATGCTGCAGATACTGGAAATTAGTAACAATTCTCAGAGAACGCTGCGCAAACTCAGCAGGTCTGGCAGCATCCGTGGAGAGAGAAAAGCAGAGATAACATGCTGAGTAGAAATCATTCATCTTGTGAAGAAAAATCAATTATGCTTGCTTTTTGACCCACACATCCATCCAATCATCCATTTCTTATTAGTAATTATGTTGTTCTCTTCTTGATATTGTTTCTGTGTGATATAAGACCAGTTTTACAATAGTCTCATAGAACCTTCCTATCAGTTTTAGCCAACTTTTCTATCACATAAAATTCCATTACATTTACTTCAGCTGATCTAATGCATCATTTCAATTCCATTTCCCTGCTTTTGCAACTGATCTCAGGTACTTGAAGCTCCATGAGACATTCAACTGAGAATCTATTTTGCTCTTTCAGATAGTCTCATGGCATTATTTGAAGATGAACAAGAGGAGTTCTCCCTGAAATTCTTGCCATTTATGCTTGGATCAGCATTGCATTAAAATGTAGTAGAATGTGAGGTGACCTTATTGAAATGTACAAAATTCTTATAGGACCTCATAGGGTAGATGTGGAAAGGCTGCTTCCACTTGTGGGAAGAGTCTAAGACCCGAGGGCATAGTCTTAGAGGAAGGAGTCATACATTTAAGACAGAAATAAACATAGGATATAGGAGCAGAATTAGGCCATTCGGCCCATTGAGTCTGCTGCGCCATTTGATCATACTTGATATGTTTCTCAACCTCATTCTCCTCCTTCGCCCCATAACTCTTAAACCCCTTGCTAATCAAGACCCTATCTATCTGTGCTCAAGTACACTCAATGACATGGTCTCCACAATGGCAATGAATTCCACAGATTCACCACTCTCTGGCTGAAGAAATTCCTCCTCTATCTCAGTTCTAAAGTGTTGTCCATTCACTCTGAGTCTCTGCCCTCAGGTCCTAGTCACTCCTACCAGTGGAAACATCCTTATGTCCACTCTTCAGATTTTCAAAGCCTTTCCCCATCTAGAAAAAGGTCTGTGTCTCTAGTCTTCCTACCAAAGTGCATAACCTCACACTTTCCCACATTGGATTCTATCTGACAGTTCCTTGTGCACTGCCCTAGCCTGTCTGAGCCTCTCCACTTCCTCAACACTACCTGCCCCTCCACCTAACCTTGCAAACTTAGCAACAAGGTCCTCAGTTCTGTGGTAGAGTCACTCGACCTGAAATGTTAACTCTAATTTCTCTCCACAGATGCTGCCGGACCTGCTGAGCTTTATTAACAATTGCTGTTTTTGGTCCATCAGTTTGTTAGTCCGGATTGTTAACATATAATATCAACAGTTCTCCCCAACACAGACCCCTGTGGAACTCCACCAGTCACTGGTTACCATCCTGAAATAGACTATTTATCCCTGTTCTCTGTCTTCTGACAGTCAGACAATCCATGCCAGTACCTTGCACGAGCACCATGGACCCTTGTCTTATTCAGCAGCCTCCAGTGTGGCACCTTATCAACAGCCTGCTGGAGATAAGGAAGAGTTTCATTTCTCAGCGTGTATTGAATCTGTTGAAACCTTTACTGCAGATATCTGTTGAGGCTGGGTCATGAAGAACAATCAAGGCTAAGATAGATTTTTGATCAGTAGGGGGAATCCAGGGTTATGGGGAAAAGGCAGGAAAGGGGACTTGAGAATTGTCAGATCAGCCACAATCCCTTTGAATGGTGGAGCAGACTTGATGGGCTGAATGGCCTACTTCCATGGCTTGACATGGTCTAATTATTATTACCAAAAAAGTGACCCAATGCCAGTTGCTGTTTGTGAACTCTTTCTGTGCCCCATTAACCACAGTTGAAAAGTAACATTAAAAAGTACTTTGGCATGCCGTACGCTTCCAAATGCTTCATTTCTTGACAAGTCTTTGTTGCTCCTATTCCCAGAGCACCCACAACACGCAGCAGACCAAACGGGAATCAGTTTGCAAGCTGGTGTCGGAAATGCTTTTGATTTACCTGTGTGTCCTCAACTTAAGTTTGCAGTTGGGAAGGATAGAGAGATTTTCCAAATTCTTCTTTGTTGTGAATGCTTGACATAGAAACTGAAATGCAACATGGACCATCCTCAAACTGAAATGTCCTTCATTCCCCGTATATCTTGTTGACAGAAATGAGTGACAACTCAGAGCTACTGAAGGACTTCAGAAGCTTTTGGAAAATGTTTTATTTTGCCACACTTAAGATGTGGCTTTTTTTTTATTGCTGTCTTGTCAATTTCGGAGAAAACTGACACCTGACTGAGGCATTGGAGAGCACTTCAAAAGTGTTTATGAAGCCATCCTTGCAGTTTTACAGGAAAATAGTCTGTGGTTGGTCACAAGGTTACTGTAGACTATCAACATACCGCCCAAAATAGCAAACTATCTCACCACATTTCAACATTGACGGTAAAGACCTGTCTGAAGAGGAGCAATATTCGTCTCACTCTGTGTTATTTGGTACTTGTGGGTTGTGAGGATAGGTCATCAGGTCACACAAAGAACATCTTTCATGTGTGAGAGGTCTTTGGAAAGACGAGAGAGCTGTATTTGGTTCCATTTATAAATGTGGTGCTGGAGAACAAAGTAGACTTATTCGAGAAAATCACGGTTATTTTAAATTGTATTCCGGATTAAGCCTTATCCCTTCAGTTGCTGCAGTAGTTTCTTTAGAATTGGTGTGCTTGGCTTGATTGGAAGGCTTTTTCTCTCTCTCTGTCTCACGTCGCAAGTGTGCGGCAGGTATTTGAGCTGATGCAGTCTTATTTTAACAATTAGCCCAATTCCCATTAGAGATCTATAATCCAATCTGTCTTTACAGCATCGGTGGCTAGGCCAGAATTTATTGCCCATCTCTAATTGCCCAAAGGGCAGGTTAAGAGTCAAACGCATTGCTGTAGGTGTGGATTCACATGCAGGCCAGACCAGTTAAGGATGGCAGTTTTCTCCCCTAGATTACATTAGTAACTCAGATGGGTGTTCCAATAATTGACAATAGATTCACACTCATCATTAGACTCTTCAATCCAGAATTTTTAAAAAAAATTAAATTCAAATTCCATTTGAAAATGAAGAGTCTTCAGGAAAAATTTACCAGGATGTTGCCAGGCGTGGAATGTTTGAGTTATAAAGAAAGGCTGGATAGACTGGGACTTTTTTCACTGGAGAACAGAGGTTGAATGGCAACCTTAAAGATGTTCATAAAATTGTGAGGAGTATGGATAGTGTTCGTGGTTGTTGTCTTTGCCCAATGATGGGGGATTTCAGGATTAGGGGGCGCATTAAGATGAGAGGAGAGTGATTTGAAAAAAGAGATGAGGGGCACATTTTTTACACAGAGGGTGGCTCGTGTGTGGAATGAAGCCCCAAAGGAAGTGGTGGGTACAATTATAACAGTTTTAAGACATTTAGACAAGTACATGAATAGGAAATCGTGGGCCAGAGCTGACTGGTAGGACCAGTTTAGTTTGGGATTATGTTCGGCATGGACTGGTTAGACCGAAGAGATAATGGGAGCTGCAGATGCTGGAGAATCCAAGATAACAAAGCGTGGAGCTGGATGAACACAGCAGGCCAAGCAGCATCTCAGGAGCACAAAAGCTGACGTTTTGGGCCTCGACCCTTCTTCAGAAAAAATTTTCTTACTTACAGGGATTTGCTCTAACTGAGTGGCAGGGAACACAGCTGGCAGCATGCATGCCATTGGATAATTGAAGCCCTTTAAGCAAGTAATTAAAGCTCACTTAATTCCTGGTGCCACCAGGATTTAGCTGGCTCCAGGACAGCCAACGCCACCAGGTGCCTGACTTAACAGATTTTTTTTTAACGTGGTCTGGTGGCCCTTGGAAGGGACGAAGGACCACTGCCCCTCACAAAACCTGAGCCTGTGCTCTTTAATTTGCACAACCTCAGTTCCAGATGTTCAAAGTAGTTTAGACACCTCCCTGTTCCAGCTGCTTAAAGTGCTTCACTTGCCATTAGCTCCTGAAAAAGCTCTCGTGGTCCCAGGACACTGATTTTGCAATTTGAAGGAAATCAGTCTTTGGTGCCCACTGGGGGAACTAATATCAGGGTCAGTCTGAAACAGTGCCAATCTAGCAATTGGCTTTTAGACACAAGGTGCTGTCTTACATCCAGTTTCTATATTTGTCTTGGGATGAGGATTTAAATGAAGTATAGTTAGAAGGACTTGTCAAGGTGAAATAAACTGAAATTACTTTTAGAACCACAGGGAAAATCTGTGACCTGAAGAATTAATGTCAACAGCTTTAACTCATTGTCAGGCTTCTCCGAAGCTTTAACTTGCCAGCATAGATAGAAGGTAGTTTTGGGGGTGTAGACTGCATAGTCCTATTTTCTTTAGAAAGGAAATTGGTGTCAACTTGTTTCAGGGAGCCCCCTAGTCATTACCCACTTTTACATGTGAGAGTTACCATCGTATTATTCCACTTAATATCACATTTGCTGTTCACTTTATACTGTTAAATGTAAGAAAGGAAAATGAAACAAGTTGGATTTATATTTCGCGATCTTGGGAAGTTCCAAAGCAGCTTCCAATTAATGAAATATAACCAGTGTTGCAATATAGGAACCGTACCAGCCAATTTGCAGACCACTAGGACTCCATATACATCAATGAGGAAATGGCCGGACAATTCTGTGTTATTGATGTTGTTTAAAGTATAGGTATTTGATCGTTTTCTTTGAATAGTGCCATGGAATATTTTGCATGCCCCTGAGAGAATATGCAGGGCATCAGAAAGATGATACCTCTGACAGTGTAGCAACCCCTCAGTACCACATTGGAGTATCAGCCTAGAGATTGTAAGCAAGTTCTGAAGTAAAAGTTTGAACCTATGACTTTTGGACTCAGTGGCACTGAGCCACTCCTATTCAGTGAAAGGGAAGGGTGTGGCCTGTTAATTTTTGGGTCATCATGTTGAGTGGGTTCAGTCAGTAAGTCAGAACAGAATATCAGAGGGAGCTTCCTAATGGGAGCAGGATGGGTAGACAAAGTGGTTAAGAAGGCATCTGTGATACTCGCCTTGATTACCTGAGGCATACAATATAAGAGCAGGAAAGATTATGCTGAATACTGTGTAAAATGCTGGTCAGGTCATCAGTGAAGAACTGTGTGCAGTTCTGGCCACCATATAATAATAAGGATATGATTGCATTAGACACCATGCCAAGCAGTTTTACCAGGATACTGCATGGGCTGTAGATTTTGAGCTTTAGGGAAAGATTGGATGTTCTGGGGTTGTTTTTCTTGGAGAATATATATATATATATATTTATTAAGGAGATAGATAGGAAGATATTTTTCAATCAGTAGAGGTGCCAGGAACTGGGAGCATGGGGTGTATGTGGAGATAGAAAGTAAGATGCAGAAGGCCAAGAGGAAAATTGTGGAGAATTTTCTTTCACTCAGAGGGTAGTGGGAGTCTGGAACACACAGCCTGAAAGACCAGTTGAGTCAAAACTCTTGTAATATTTAAGCAATATTTAAATATTCACTTATAAAGTCATAGGGCTGTGGGCCAAGAGCCGGAAAATGGGATTAGTTTAGTCAGATTTTTGCTGACTAGCGTGGACATGATGGGCCAAATGGCTGCCTTCCATTGGTGTAAAGATCTATGAGTAATTGAGGACAGAATCCTCACCCTAGACACGAAATAGCCATTTCATTAGATTTATGTAATTATGGGTACGGACAACAAAAATTAAAATATGAAACATGTCAATTTGAGGAGCATGGTTTTGCTGTATTGAGAAGAACCTGTTCCAGATGGATTGGGGTGAAAGGTTGGCAAGGAGAAGTTCAAATAGGAGATTATTTAGGTCCTGGTGACACACATTCCCATGAGGGTGAGATGACAGCATGCAAAATTGTTGCAGTAAAAGTGATGGTACACCATTTATTCAAGATAACAAGGTGTGAAGCTGGATGAACACAGCAGGCCAAGCAGCATCTTAGGAGCACAAAAGCTGACATTTCGGGCCTAGACCCTCCATCAGAAAAGCATTTATTCATGCTGTTTTTCAGTGCAACTCACCTGAAATGTGTCTCCAACCACCACAAAAAGGTGATGGGATTTCATGGTGAAAATTACTTTCAAAAAACAAACTGCGTTTCTGTCTTATATAAAATAAAGCTAAACTTGGCCCTTTAATTTTCCCACTTCTCTTTATTCATTCACATGGGATGTGTGCACTTCTGGCTGGGCCAGTATTTTTTATTATTCTTTCACAGGTTGAAGGCTTCACTTGCTGGGTCCGCATTTATTACCCATCCCTAATTGACCATTGGGCAGTTAAGCGTTAACACCATAGCTGTGGGTCTGGAGTCACGTATAGACCAGACCAGGTAAGAACAGCAGTTTCCTTCCCAAAAGGGCATCAACGAGCTTGATGGTTTCACCCAACCATCGGTGCCTGGTCAACACTAGATTCTTCATTCCTTCATTCAGATCTCACCATCTGCAACGGCAGGATTTGAACCTGTGTCCCCAGAATGCTGCTTGGGTCCGTGGATAATACCACTAGGCCATCGCCTCCCCTAATGTTTGTTGCCCATCCTCATTTGCCACTTGAACTGATGGACGTGATGGGGCATTTCAGAGTCAACCACACGGCTACAGGTCTGGGGGCACATTTTGACCAGACCCAGTGAGGTTGGTGGATTTTCTTCCCTGAAGATATCAGTAAACCGAGTGAGTACTTAACAATAATCAGTGATGGTTACAGAGTAACCACAAAGCTAATATTTTATTCTTTTTAAATATCATTGATTCAAATTTCAGCATTTGTCATGTTGGGATTTGGACACTTAAGTCAGAACAGATGCTGAATTTTTGATTTGATTTGATTTATTATTGTCACATGTACCTAGGAGCAGTGAAAAATTGTTATGTGTGCAGTACAGGCAGATCAAAACATACAGAGCGCATCAGGGTAATAGAACAGAGTGAGGGATACAATGTTACGGCTGCAGGGAAAGTGCACAAAGAAAGAGATCAACTTTAGATTTAAAATTTGAGAGGCCCAGCTGGGAGTCTAATAACAGCAGGGAAGAAGCTTTTCCTGAATCTGGTTGTACGTGTTTTTAAGCTTTTGTGTGGATTTCCCGATGGAAGACACGGGATGACTGGGGTGGGAGGGATCTTTGATGATATTAGCTGTGCTCCCAAGGCAGTGAGAAGTGTAGATGGAGTCAAAGGATGCAAGGTTAGTTTGTGTGATGGACTGGGCTATGTTCACAACTCTGTAGAAAACAAAGTGTGGAGCTGGATGAACACAGCAGGCCCAGCAGCATCTTAGGAGCTGAAAAGCTGACGTTTCGAACTTCCGATGAAGGGTCTAGGCCCGAAACGTCAGCTTTTCTGCTCCTAAGATGCTGCTTGGCCTGCTGTGTTCATCCAGCTCCACACTTTGTTATCTCGGATTCTCCAGCATCTGCAGTTCCTATTATCTCTGATAGAACTCTCTGTAGTTCCTTATGGTCCTGGGCACAGCAGTTGCCCATATCCAACTTTGAAGCATCCAGATAGAATATTTTCTATGGTGCCTCTGTAAAAATTGGTAAGAGTCTTTACAGAAATGCTGAATTTCCTTAGCATCCTGAGGAAGCACAGATATTGTTGTGCTTTCTTGGCGATTGCTACAACACGGGTGGACCAGCACAGATTGCTGGTGATCATTCCACTCTCGACCCATCCCCATCACAGCACCATTGATGCTGACAGGGGCATGCCCTCTGCTTTGTTTCATGAAGTCAATGACCAGCTCCTTTGCTTTGCTGATGTTCAGGGAGAGATTGTTGTCTTTACACTTAGATCTCTGAGTTAACTTGTTTGGTAACGATAACATTGCACTAGCATCGCCGTATTGCAAGCAATAATTCACCAAAGCCCATTCCTTGATTTGATTTGATTTATTGTAGTCACATGTATCTAGATACAGTGAAAAGTTTTGTTTGGTGAGCAGTACAGGCAGATTATGGCAAACAAGGACATACAGATCAGAGGGTGCTTAGACAGAGCAAGACACACAAGTTACGGCTGCACAGGAGGTGCACAAGGCAAGATCAACATTATTTGAAGTTAGAGAATAGTATTAGTAACTTTTACAGACTTAGAATTTAGGTTTAAATGTACGGAATGGTTATAAGAAATGTTAGAATAAGCTCACAAGGAGACACTGGTGTCAGTGCCTGTTCCAATTTTTGGACTTTGAAAGGCTCTAAAATGAAGGCTATTTTAGGAGCAATAACACTAAAGAAAAGCTTTTACAAGTTTTCCAATATTTATCTAATTCACTAAATTGACTTGTGTACCTCTATCTCAACAGTTACTGCACAGTACAGTAGTTTTAAACTAACATTCAATTGTTTGAAATTGGGGGTCACTTGTTGGGAACACCAATTTAAAATGCTAACTTTTTGTGGGATACTGGTATTGATCTTGTATTGATCAAATTGGACCAAGTTATCATTCTTAAGTACAGCAATGTATATTTTTTAATGCAAAAAGATTTGCATACCACAGAACTTTCTGTGGTTCATGCAAATTGTGGTTCACTGCATGTAAACAGAACTTGAGCAAACAACATCTGAAAACTCGCATAATTTTGAGCTCAGTTTGCTCCTCGGTTGTTGGTCAAGCCAAAAGTAAAAAGTCTTGATCTCAGAGGTTGAAATGAAACAGGTAAGGAGACTCATGATAAATGTTGGGTTCCAAACCAACGTAAAAAATATTAGCAGAAATAGTCCATTCAGTCCCTTGAGTCTATTATGCCATTCTATACAATCATGGCTGCTCTTCTTACAAGCTCAGCTCTGTTTTCCTCCACATTCCCCATACCCCTGATTCCCTGGGAGGCCATAAAATGTATCAATCTCAGACTTGAATGCACTCCATAATGTAGCACTGCCTGAAATAGACAGCGCCAAAGATTCACAGCCCTCTTAGGATTGAGAGGAAAAAAAATTCACACATTAATCTGAAACCACGCTTCCTGTTTTACAGATTTCCCAGCTGGTAGAAGTAATCTCTCTGTCTGTCAAGCCACTTCAGAATCTTGTCTGTTTTAATGGGATTGTCTTTCGTTGTTCTAAAGTTCAGACACTACAAACCCAACTTACTCTGTCTCTCATCAGTGTGCTCATCCCAATCTAGTGATTCTTGTTGTTTAAAACAATTAAATGTTCTTAGATGTCCTTCCTTGGTCCATGGAGACAGTAAGCTTGTTCTCACCAAAACCCTTTACAATTTTGGCATGATTTATCTGTCTTTGTTCACCAATAGTTTTACAGTTTAGGCCAACTTGTTATTTATGTGCTGTGTGCCAGCATTTTTGACCAGTGGGTGGCTCAGCATCAACCACAATGATGTGGGTCTGGAGTCACATACAGGTAATCATGGTGTTTTCCTTTCTCTAAAGGGCATTAATGAAACAGAGGGGCTCCCCCCCGCCACGCCCAACAATTGACAATGACCAACATTAAGCTCTTAATTCCAGATTTTTATTGAATTCAAATTCCACCATTTGTCACGGCAGGATTTGAACCCAGGTCCGCAGAACATTACCTCAGTCTCTGGATTAACAATCAAGCAATAATACCACTGGGCAATCACCTCCCCTCGTTTGCTACTTTCTGTCTCCCCAGTATGAGAACAACTCACTCTTTCTGAACACTAACCTTTTAACTTTTAGAAGTTATGTTTTTCTGCTGAGATGGACAGGTTCCCACTTCTCCACATTGTACTCCATTACCCTGTAGGGGTTGTTACTGGCTGGTTAGTGATGCTAACAGTGTGGGTTCTATTCCAGCACTGGTAAATGATTCCCCTTCGCAGCCTCTTCCTCTTATCTGTAGGTTAACCCACCACCAGTTGTGTCTCTCTAACTGACGAGTGGGACTATAGCGATGTTCTCATGACTATTTTGTTGCCCACTCTCCAGGCCTGTCTCTCTTCCTCTCCATTGTCTTTGCGCCCTTCTCACTGCTTATGATGCTAAGTAGCATCAGCAAACTTCATTATATCACTCTCGGGATCTGAAACATCATTTTCATTCTTGGGCTGGGAACGCAGAGAGGGGACATCCCTCAGCTCCGCAAACCCACACCCGGAGAAAGTGGCCTGGAAGTTGGGATTTTTGTTCTAGAGCTTTGGGGCTCCCCATCAGTCATGCCTGGCAACTCCAGACAAATGTAGACATTGCTAGTTGAGGTGGCAGGCTGGGAGAAGTGATCCAGTGTTGTATTGAAGTTTTAAGGAAAGCAACAAAATTTAACACAGAGATTACAAGGTGTAGAGCTGGATGAACACAGCAGGCCAGGCATTCTGTTCATCCAGCTCTACACATTGTTATCTCAGATTCTCCAGCAGCGGCAGTTCCTACTGTTTCGAAATTTAAAACATCCCTCCAGTGCTCACTCTCACATCCCCTCATACACCACCATATTCTCCAATCCACATCACCTCAAGACCCATCATCACCCCATCGCCCTGCATGCCACTCTACGGCACGGCCTGGCCATGGCCGCTTATGTCTTCCAACCTGGACCCCACTCCAATTTCCATAACCCCAAACCTTATAGTCTTGTACCAACTTAGTATCAACTCATGCCAAACGTATCCACTACTTTAAAGTTTTGGCAAAGATCATCTACAGATGCCCACCAAACAGACAACAACAAGAGGACACAGTACACCATAAAACACTGGCCACACTGCCATACATCAAGAACATAGCAGAGCTGACAACAAGACTCCTAAGACCACTAGGAATCACGGTGGTCCACAAGCCCACAGCTACTCTACAACAAACACTTGCAAGGATTAAAGACCCTATTCCCACAACCCGCAGAACCAACACGGTTTACAAAATACCATGCAACGACTGCCACAAACATTACACTGCACAGACAAGAAGGAAGCTAGCCATCAGAATGCATGAACATCAGCTAGCGGCACGATGAGCTCTCCTTAATATCAGCACACTCAGACAATGAAGGCCATCAGTTTAACTGGGACAAGGTAACCGTAGTAGCCCAAGCCAAATATAGACACGAACAGGAATTTTTAAAGGCCTGGTTCTCTGCCCATACTTCAATCAACCAACATATAAGATTGGACCCGATTTACAAATCCAAACAGATCAAAACTGGAAATGACAGTACTCACCAGAATGGACCGAACAGTATAAATTCAAAGTGGAGTAGCATAACATCGCTTCATTGGAGGCTCCACTGACAATGATACCTAGCATGGTGATGAAATGTTTGAACAAAAATAAGTCAGCTCGACAAGCAAGTCAACAAATGTATCTACTACTCTTTGACCTGACAATTATCATGCAACTTTACCCATCTTCCTGCATGGGCACACCTCAGGATTCATGCTGATATAGAACAAAGTAAGGCTCTGTCTCATGCAGGCTATTTTTTTGAAGAAAATGCTCTCATTCCTATAGTCTCATTTGTATTTCTTACATTTAATGATTGCTTGTAACAAAAGCATTTAATACAAGTGTATAAGCCTTATAAGCACAAAAATTAAAATTCATATTCCCACTGCAACCACTTGGAACTGACAAAGAAGTGTGAAATGGCAGTGGCCCTGCTGTGATAATGGAAGGCTGTGAAATCAGTCACACCACACTATTCCAGTATTGATAATCCTCAAGTGTATGTCAGCAGAAGGATTGAAATAGCAAGCAATGAGGTTTTTTACACTATGGTAGCCTAGTCCCAGTTAAACTGGTGGCCTTCATAGTCCGAGTGTACCGATATTAAGGAAAATTCATCGTGCCGTTTTGCTGTGAGCTGATGTTCATGTATTTTGATGGCTAGCTTCCTTCCTGTCTGTCTGATGTAATGCTTATGTGTAGTCTTTTTTCTCCTAAAGAATTAGAGCACAGGAGTTATAAGTGCATTTAAGCTTGACAGCTGCGTTTGACATTATTGACAGCTTTGCTTGATAATGCTGTTTGATATTTTGACAAAGCCTCTCAACAGTTCCCTTAGCTTGTTCCAATAAGTTCATGCACCTTTTTATGCATAAATCATGCCCACTTTTAACAATCCCAACATAACCCCTGTCTCCTCCAAAGTGTCGTCAATCTCCCACAAAGGGAAACCTACCCTTTTCAAGAAGGACACCTAACCAAAAGGTGTCCCAGGATCCTATCCAGAGGAGTACTTACCAACTCTCCAAAATATAATCCACTTTTCCAAAGGACTGCCCAAATTTTAGATGTGTTCCTTCCAGGCCTAACCTGTCTCACTCCAATTTCATCGGAATTGGATGGCTGCAGGCAACCGTTGATTCTTATGGGAGAAGTTGCATCCATGGAGTGGGCAAATTCAATCCAAATCCGGTCCCCCCATTCCTGCCTTCTCAAAAACTATAAGTTCTGTGTTCACTGGCAGCTCTTCAACATTTTGCCGCTCGACGTTTTTGCAAGAGTGGAGATGTTCCTGATTGCCACAAAAATCCTGGCCCTTGCCAAGTTCATTAAAATAGATAGTAAAGTGCTGAGGCCCAAATATAAATTGCAGTGAGATTCCACAGTCTGCCAATGTGAAAATGTCTCATTTATCACCACTCTCTGTTTCCTGACTGTTAACCAATCTTCTGTTTGTGCTGATATATTACCGCAACACCATGAGCCCTGCAATTTGTATCTAATTTATACTTGTAGGGAAGGCAACAGCCTAGTGGTATCTTCGTTAGACTACATATCCTGAAACTCAGCTTATGTTCTGGTAATCTCAGGTTAAATCCTTCCACAGTAGGTGGTGAAATTTGAATTCAGTAACTGAATTCAATAAAAGATGTCTGGAATTAAGCATCTACTGATGATGATGAATTCATTGTTGATTGTCAGGAAAAACTCATTTGGTTCACTAATGCCATTCAGGGAAGGAAATCTGCCATCTTCACCTGGTTGGTCCTACGCGTGACTTCAGACCTATATCAATGTGGTTGACTCTCAGTTGCTCTCTGAAATGGCCCAGCAACCATTCAGTTCTACCAATACCTACAGAGCCCCTTCAAGGGCAATTAAGGATGGACAATAAATACCGCACAGCAATGTCCACATCCCACAAATGAAATTTTAAAAATTTAGGCACAAAATAGTTACATAATTTTTCTGCCTCCATGGGAACAATATTTTAGTTACTTTCCTCTTTGGTTACAAACATTCTTAATCAACTTGCCTTGGGTAGGCAGGACCTTAAATCACATCTTCACTATTAGAACACTAACACTATGCCAAAAGAGCCCTTCCTCATTCCTTACATACTTATAACAGTTTTGCAAATTTGAAACGTCATATTTATACTTCAAGGCTCCCCAAAGGTATGTTAAAACCAAATGAACTGCGGATGCTGTAAATCAGGAACAAAAACAGAAGTTGCTGGAAAAGCTCAGCAGGTCTGGCAGCTTCTGTGACGGAAAATCTGAGTTAACCTTTCGGGTCCAGTGACCCTTCCTCAGAACTGTTTTATTGCCAAAGGAATGTTTCTATTTAATTCATACATGGGATGCGGGCATCGCTGGCTGGGCCAGCAGTCATTGCCCATCCCTAGTTACCCCTAAGAACGTGGTGGTGAGTTGACTTCTGGAGCTGCTGTAGCCCATTTGCTGTGGGTAAATCCACAATGCCATTAAGGAGGGAATTCTAGGATTTTGATCCAGTGACATTGAAGGAATGGCGATATATTTTCAAGACTGGATGGTGAGAGGCTTACGGGGGTATTTTTTATCCCTTTATTCAGGATGAGGGCATCAGTAGCCAGGCAGCATTTATTGCCCATCCCTAATTGCACAGAGGGCAGTTGAGAGTCAACCACATTGGTGTGGCTCTGGAGTCACATGTAGGCCAGGCCAGGTAAGGAAGGCAGTTTCCTTCCCTAAAGGGCATTAGTGAACCAGATGGGTTTTTCTGACAATCGGCCATGGATTCACAGTTATCATTAGATTCTTAATTCCAGATATTTTATTGAATTCAAATTCAACCATTTGCTGTGGTGGGATTTGAACCCAGGTCCCAAGAATGCTATCTGAGTCTCTGGATTAATAGTCCAACAATAAAACCACTAGGCCATCATCCTCCCCACCCCACCTCTAGATTTGCAGTGGGTGGTGTTCCCAATCAAACCTCAATGCAGTCCATATTCTGGGCCCACCAGCAGGTGAAACTGCCAATTAAATTTAAGTCTAGTCAACGACTTTGGGGCCTAAATGTTTATTCTTAAACCATTAATGACAACATTTACACCTTGGCAATGACAATGCGTACTCGTGTAAAAATTAAGTTTCTGAGATTACATTTTAGTCAAAACAGAGGAGTTTGGGCATTTATATGAGTAACATTTTTGAGGTGTGGAAATTTCACCCACTTCTATTGTCTTACAATGGGACAGTTGCCCAAATTGGAGACTGCTCCTACCAACCCATGCCCCCAAAATAGTGCGCATCAGTGTGGTAGCAGCTTTGACATCATGTATTGACATATACAGATTCGAAGGCCTGAATAATTATCCTGAACGATGTGCTGTTCGATATTTCACCAAGTAGATTTGCAACAGGGCAAGATTGACGTTAGCAGGAAATAGGTCTTAAGTGCAAAGATTTTGGATTTTTTGGCGAAATGCCTCGGTGGGGGGGGGAGGAATTGATACTTGCATGTGGTGAACCAAGACTAAAGCATTAGCAGTGCAAAATTTGCAATTGTTTTTGTTTAAAAATATGATATTGTAAACAAAGTAAGTTTATTTCTATGCAAGTGCCACCTCTGTCCCCACAAGGTATGGTGACCCTCAGGTCAAACCACCAGCAGTCATCCCCCTATAATGAGAGAGCAGCCCTACGGTCTGCTAAGACCATGACAACTTTGCATTTATCTTGTTCAAGTTCGGTTTTAAAAACAAAATGCATTGCAGTTGGCGATTTGAGACTTTTCACAATTGCAGTGTGTGTTCACTTTTCTAATATACCTGTGGTTTCTACTGTTATTCAGCTTTTGAAGGTCAGTATTGAACACTTTACTGTGAAAAGTTATGCTTCATATAAACTTCTCTGTGGTTTTGTCCTGCTGAGCGTTTCATTGAGAAGTGGAGGATCAGCTCCCAGGTGTAATTCATATATTTTGATGCCTGTGTCCTGATTTCTGAAAGTCTTCAAAGACTAATAGATTGTCAACACCAAGGTTACAAATCTTTTTTAAGGACTCTTGTGGTGCAGTGTTAGTGTCCCTATTTCTCGGCCAGAAGGCCTGGGCCCCATGTCCTTGTAACACATCTGTGCAGGTTGATTAAAACATATTGACAAATCATTTTCTGAAGATGGGTCCAGACCCGAAACGTTAGCATTCCTGCTCCTCTGATATTGCCTGACCTGCTGCGTTCCTCCAGCTCCACACTTTGTTATCAGACTCCAGCATCGGCAGTTCCTACTATCTCATATTGACAAATCTGTTCTCTTAGAGGCCATTAATGCTACTGAACCTGTGAAAAACTTCTCCCCACTCAACATCAAAGTATCTACTCAAGCAAAAGGCAATTTGGAAAGGCTAAGAACTTTAAGACAGTCTTTCAACAAAGTATGCATTCAAAATATGTTCACATCCAAGTATTTTCTACGCGTGCAGGAATCCTGAGCCAGTTAAACTAATCATGCTGTAAATGATCTTTACCTTAAACAATGAAGAACTGCACTTTGAGATATGTAATTGTCCTAAGTATTCTTAATTTAATATGCCAGTTTGCAAAGTGACTACTTAGGTTCAAACATTTCGTCAATTGGCCATCATTCCCCAATGCCTGGGAGCTAGCATTCTAGTTTCCCACCTCTCAACCCTGCCCAGAAATGGAACAAAAATATAATTCCAGCAGCTGTCAAAGGCAGTGGCTAATGGTAATGTTCCAGAGATTTCATTTCAAATCCCTGCCACGGTGGTTCTTGAATTGTTTTTTTTTCCCAAATAGCTCTGGAATTAAGGGTCTAATGATGACCATGCTGTTTGTTGAGGACAAACGCATCTTCTTCACAAATATCCTTTGGGGGAGAATCTGTGCCCTTACCTGGTATGGCCTACATGTGACTGCAGACTCACAGCAATGTGGTTGACTCTTAACTGCCCTCTGGGCAATTAGGGATGGGCAGTAAATGCTGCCTGGCCGATGATGCCCTCATTCTGTGAATGAATAAAAAGAAAAATATTGGATAACAAGGTGTGGAGCTGGATGAACATAGGCCAAGCAGCATCAGAGGAGCAGGAAAGCTGACGCTTCAGGCAGAGACCCTTCTTCAGAAATGGTGGGGGTGGGAAGGGGATTCTGAAATAAATAAGGAGAGAGAGGGAGGTGGATAGAAGGTGGATAAAGGAGAAGATAGGTCGCAGTTTCAGGGCTGAAGAGATTACAAGAGGGTTGTGGTGGGAAAGAGATCCACTGAGGTCTTTCCAGAGAGAGGAGGGTAACTTCTTCAAAGTAGGGATCCTTAGAAGAGGCATCGCCGTGGGGTTAAAATTGTTTCAGAGATAGTAGGAACTGCAGATGCTGGAGAATCCGAGATAACAAGGTGGAGAGCTGAATGAACACAGCAGGCCAAGCAGCGTCAGAGGAGAAGGGAGGCTGACATTTTGGGCCTCGAACCAAGATCTCAGTGAATTATATCCAGTGAAAAATATCCACCACCTCCTCTGGGAGGTTCATTCCACACACACACCACTATGTGTGTAAAATAAGTTGTCCTTCATGCCCTTTTGAAATCTTTCTCCTCTCACCTTAAAAATATGCCCCCTGGTTTTGAACTTACCCTGCCCCACCTCCCACAGAAAAGACAGTTGCTTTTCACCATATCTCTGCCCCTCACGATTTTATAAACCTCTGTAAGGTCACCTCTCAACCTCCTACACTCCAGTGAAGTAAGTCCCAGCTTATCTTTATTGCTCAAACACTCCATTCCCAGTAGCTTCCTGGTAAATCTTTTCTGAACCCTCTCCAAATGACCTTTCTACAACAGTGCTCCAGAAGAGGCCTCACCAACATCTTGTACAACATCAACATGATGCCCCAACTCCTATATTCAAAGGTCTGAGCAATGAAGGTAAGCTTGCTAAACGCTTTCTTACCCACGCTGTCTACGTGTGACACAAACGTCAAAGAACTATGTACTCGAACTCATAGGTTTCTCTGTTCTACAACACCATCCAGGGCTCTGCCATTAATTATGTTAATCCTATTCTTATTTGTTTTATCAAAATGCAATTCCTCACAATTATCCAAATTAGGTCCCATCTGCAATTCCTCGGCCCATTGACCCAATTGATCTGCATCCCTTTGTAATCTTAGATAACCTTCTTCACTGTCCACTGTACCACCAATCTTGGTGTCATCCGCAAACTTACTAACCATGTCTTCTGTATTCTCATCCAAATCTTGATGCAAGGTCCCAAATTCAAGTCCCACTCCGGTGCACTCCCATGTTTTGGATCGGACGGTAAGTGCAGGACCTTGCTTGGTGGATCTCAATGATTCAACCACACTATTTTGGAGATGAGCAGTCAGCTGCCCTCGTCTATATTTATTCATCGAATATCTTGACAAAAGACAGAGTGGCTCGATATTCCGAGGGTCAGCAGCGGTTGGGAATTGAACTGTGACGGTGTGGAATTCCCACCCCAGCTAACTCTGAGGTAATAACTAAGGAAACTGAAAATTCCAGTTTGCCCTGCCCGTGAGTTTGAGACTCCCACACCTGTCCCTTCAAGTCTGAGGATTTGAACATTTCGAACTCTTTTCGGCTTTATTGTTAACTGGTAAAAGTTAGAGAATTATAAACATACTTGTAATTCCTGGGTAACTATTAAATTGAATTTCTGGCTCACTACTGACACTTCCACAAATACACCTCCCCCATTCCCTGTCAGCACCCCCATTCCCTGCCCCCCGCCGACGAGATATCCTCTGAAGACAAGCAGACACAATCCCTCACCACTCTTGACCCTCCTGCAAGGTGATGCAACACACGCACTTCCTGATCCAAACACAATGTCCATTCCCACCCCATCCCTCCCCCCGCCGAACTCATAGATTGCCTCCCGAATGCCCCACAAAGCCTGACTACCCTGCAAACCTTGAAGGCCCGACCCTGCTCCTACACAATCCCTCTAAACTATCCCCATCACACCTGACTATCCCTTAATGCCTTATTCTCCCCATCAACTTCCAGAATTGAACTGACCCTCTCCACTACCTAACTATGCCACCCCCACCGCTGCCAACCTGGCAACTATCTCAATGACGAGCCACCCCACCCACCTACCATCATACCCACTGGCCGTCCTTTCCATCTCTCACACTACTGTCCTGCCACTCCACCAACACTTCTGGGATAAGAATATAGGATACATGGTTTTCAAGTTTGTGGATGACATCAAAATTGGTGGTACAGTGGACAGTGAAGAAGTCTATTTGAGAGTGCAACTAGATCTTGATCAGCTGGGACTGAGGAGTGGCAGATGGAGTTGAATGTGAGTTTTTGCATTTTGCTAAGAGAAACCAGGACAGGACTTACACTGTTAATAATAGGGTCCTTGGGAGTGTGGCCAAACAGAGCGATCTGGGGGCTCAGGTACATAGTTCCACGAAAGAGATGTCACAGGTAAACAGGGTGGTGCAGAAGGAGTTTGGCATGCTTGCCTTCATTGGTCAGTGCATTAAGTGTAAGAACTGTAGCTGTACAGCATGTTGCAGCTGTACAGGACATTGGTGAGGCCCCTTTTGGAACAACGCATACAGTTCCCGTTGTCCTGCTGTAGGAAGAATGTTATTTAATTGTAAAGGGTTCAGAAAAGATTTACAAGAATGTTAGATAACAAAATGTGGATCTGGATGAACACAGCAGGCCAAGCAGCATCCTCGGAGCACAAAAGCTGACATTTCGGGCCTAGACCCTTCATAAGATGCTGCTTGACCTGCTGTGTTCATCCAGCTCCACACTTAGTTATCTCGGATTCTCCAGCATCTGCAGTTCCCATGATCTCATTTATAAGAATGTTGCCAGGACTGGAAGGTTTGATTTATAAGGAGAGGCTGGATAGGCTGTCACTATCTTCCCTGGCATGCAGCAAGATGAGACATGACTTTATAGAGGCTTATAAAATCATGAATGGCATACATAAGGTGAACAGCCTAGGGCTTTTCACAAGGGTGGGTGAGTTCAAAACTAAAGTGGGTTTAAACTCGGTTTAAGGTGAGAGGGGAAAAAATTTAAAAAGGACCTGAGGACCAACATTTTCACACAGAGGGTGGTATGTGTATGACATGAATTGCCAGAGGAAGTGGTAGAGACATGTACAATTACAACATTTAAAAGACATCCAGACGAGTACATGAATTGGAAAGGTTTTAAGAGATTTGGGCCAAATGCAGGCAAATGGGATTAGTTTAGTTTGGGAAGCCTGGTCAGCATGGACGTATTGAACCGAAGGATCTGTTTCTGTGTTTTTTGATTTTATGCCACCTGCCACCCCATTAATCCACCACCCCACCCATTTAACACCTCACCCAACCCACCTCTACACACCTATTGCCTCTATGAGGTACCGTCTCAACTACTTCCCATTCTACTGACCTACTGCATCATCTCCATCTGCCACTCTACACCTACCACCTCACCCCACTCACCTACCAACTCAACTGTCTACCACTCCTCCCACCTTGCAACTCACTGACCGTACCATCCCAATCACAGATGTGTAGTTTAGGGTAGATTGGCCATGCTAAATTGCCCATTTTGCCCAGGGATGTGTAGGTTAGGTGGTTAGCCATGGGAAATGCAAGGTTACAGGCTTAGTGTAGGTCGGATGCTGAATTGAGTGGCGGGAGTAACACATTTAGGAATTGGGGAGGGTCAGTTCAATTCTGGAAGTTGGTGGGGAGAACATGACTGGTCAGGTGTAGCATTAAGGAATAATCAGGAGCAATGGGGATGGTTTAGGGTACTGGGTGGGATGCTCTTTGCAGAGTCACTGTGGACCCAATGGGCTGAATAGCCTGTTGCACTCTGTAGGTGTTCTGTGATTCTATGAATCACATCTCCTTTGTGCTCACCCACTCACTAACATTTGCAATGGACATTTAAACCTATGTGATAACAGCTAACATGTCAAAATGCGGCCTTCTCCGTACCTGTTTAGGACTGCAGTGGGCCACCTTTTGAGACTCCAAGCTGTCCATTTATTCTAAGCTGTGCTTACATCATTCAGAGAGAATTTGCAGGGAAGAGTAAAGCCAAGCAAAGGTTTAAGTGGAATAGCAATCCAATGATGATGATGATTGCTGCTTCTCGGAGGATCGAGGCAGTATCTCTTAGTGATGTTGTCAATGTGAATTATATTGACCAAGGCAATAAGAAAAACCTTCCCACCCACCCACACCCCCCACCACCAACCATGCTCCCAACCCCCACACCCCCAACACCACCCACCCATTCACCCCCCACCCCCTCCACCCCACCACCCCACACCCCCTACCATGCCCCCATCCCTCACACCCCCACCACCCACACCCCACCAAGCCCACCCCCCACACCACTCCCATACCCCCCACCACTCCCCCACCACACCCCCCACCACCCCACACCCCCACCACCCGAAACCTTTTACCATAATTAGCATGTACACATTCCTGCACACTCTTACATCACCACTATCTCATCTATCCCCAAGTCTCTGACATCACAAATTCCAACAATATGGAGGTTTCACTATTCTACCAGAACTTGTTCTCATCAGCCTTGGAAGACTGCTGAACCTTTAGCTTAAGGGCTATTGACCTTGATTCCCTTTTGGACCCTTTAAAGTCTGTCCCTGCTGGGACCTTCTATCTCTTGGATTGCAGATGATATTATCCCAGACAGTAGGTCCATTACCTCACCTGAAGCACCCTTAATCTCCTGAATTTCCTTCAGAGGACAACTGGTTAAGGAGCAGCTCGTTAAGAAACTGCAGGTCAAGGAAATGTTCGTCATTGAAATTGAGATTATGGTCAGCATAAGACTGTTCCTACTGAAACAGATAACATCTGGGAGACATCTAACCTCATGAATCTCCTTCATGAAAGAAAGCTGCATGATGGCACAAGTGTTTGATGTCTTTCTTTTTGTAGTATCCTAGATTTCTGAGCCAGATAATTTATTACTGACTGTATTCTGAGTCTGTGGTCACCAGTGACAGCATGGGCTGCAGTGGTTCAACAAGGAAACTCACCGCTCCATTCTTAAGCACATCGCAGGATGGGCAATAAATGCTGGCTCAGCCGGTGAAGCCCACATCCCATGAGTGGATGAACAAATAATACGCAGCCCACCTTGAGTCTGAGCATACAAATCTTTATTTAGAACCTGGAAGACAATCTGTGCTACACTGAATCAACATTTTTTGAGGCGATTGGAGGATTGCATTTCCCTGGTGTGACTTCACCGGTGAACCCAACGTGTAACTTTCCTCAGTCATTCAGCTTGAGGGTTGCTGCTAACCTTCACATGATCTTTGACATTGGAAAATGAAGAATTGAAATGCTCTCCATCAGCTTGTGTGGTCTCACCATTTGATATCAAATTTAAATCTTCCATCACCAGTTTGAAGTTTGTGTCACACATAGACAGGGTGGTTAAGAAGGCATTTAGTGTGCTTGCCTTCATTGATCAGCCCAATGAGTGTAGGAGTTGGGGCATTATGTTGATGTCATATGGGACATTGGTGAGGCCGCTTCTGGAATTCTGTCTCCAGTTCTGGTCACCCTGTGTTAGGAAGGATATTATTAAGCAGGAGTGGGTTCAAAAAAAGTTGCCTGGAATAGAGGGTTTGAGTTATAAGGAGAAGCTGGATAGGCTGGGACTTTTTCACTGGAGCACTGGAGGTTGAGGGTTGACTTTCAAGAGGCTTATAAAATCATAGACAAGGTGCCTGGCAGGTGTCTTTTCCCTAGGGTGGAAAATTTAAAAACTAGGATATGCATTTTTAAGGTGAGAGGAGAAAGATTTAAAAAAGACACAAGGGGTAACTTTTTTACACAGAGAGTGGTTCGTGTGTGGAATGAAGTGGTGGATGTGGGTACAGTTATATCATATAAAAGACATTTGAATAAGTACATGAACTGGAAAGGTTTGGGGGGATATGGGCCAGGAGCAGGCAGGTGGGACTAGTTTAATTTAAGATTATGGTCAGCATGGACTGTTTGGACCGAAGGGTATGTTTCCATGCTGTATGGCTCAATGACGCTATTTCTACCCTCAGCAGTTTGCTACCTGAACAATTCCAGTTAAAAATCCACCTGTGAAGTCAAAAGAGTCATACAGCTTGTTATCATTCTCCTAATTTGCAAACTGTCCTCATTTCTGGTATCTGAACTCTATTCTGTGATGGTAGAACTAGAAAGCATTTCTGCCAATCCTGTATAGTCACAGATTTCAGTCCTACTGACCATATGAATCAGCTATTTTATGTCAACATCAATGTCAATGGATTCTGTCTTGGTTTTGGCTTCAGCCATGAATCTAAAGTGATCAATTAAATTATCTACTGCTTGGCCCTTGACCGGTTGTTAGACAACTGTTTATTTTCAATTAGTAACATTTACTGTTGAGTTTTGAGAAGATTTGTAGCTCAGGTTGAGGTTCTGGATGTGAGTTTGCTCGCTGAGCTGGAAGGTTCGTTTTCAGACGTTTCGTCACCATTCTAGGCAACATCATCAGTGAGCCTCCAGTGAAGCGCTGGTGTTATGTCCCGCTTTCTATTTATCTGTTTAGGTTTCAATTCAAAACACATTGATTTGGAGCCCATCTACCACCCTCTGAGAAAAAGAACAGGAAATGACTTCACCAACGCAGGAAATGATATCACCAACCCAAAGAACCCTAAACAGATAAATGGAAAGCGGGACATAACACCAGCGCTTCACCAGACGCTCACTGATGATGTTACCTGGAATGGTGACGAAACGTCTGAAAACGAACCTTCCAGCTCAGCAAGCAAACTCACATCCAGAACATTTACTATTCGTAGAAAGTAATAATTTGATTGGGGATAGTCAACACGGTTTTGTGAAGGGTAGTTTGTGCCTCACAAACCTTATTGAGTTCTTGTAGAAGGTGACCAAACTGGTGGATGAGGGTAAAGCAGTTGATGTGAATATATATGGATTTCAGTAAAGCATTTGATAAGGTTCCCCATGGGAGGCTATTGCAGAAAATACGGATGCAAGGGATTGAGGGTGACTTAGCGGTTTGGATCAGAAATTGGCTTGTGGTAAGAAGACAAAGGGTGGTGGTTGATGGGAAATGTCCATCCTGGAGTTCAGTTACTAGTGGTGTACCGCAAGGATCTGTTTTGGGGCCACTGCTGCTTGTCATTTTAATAAATGACCTGGATGAGGGCATAAAAGGATGGGTTAGTAAATTTGCGGATAACACTAAAGTCGGTGGAGTTGTGGATTGTGCCGAAGGATGTTGCAGGTTACAGAAGGACATAGATAAGCTGTAGAGCTGGGCTGAGAGGTGGTAAGAAGGCATACGGTGTGTCAGGTTTTATTGGTAGAGGGATTGAGTTTTGGAGCCATGAGGTCATGTTGCAGCTGTACAAAACTCTGGTGCGGCCGCACTTGGAGTATCATATACAGTTCTGGTCGCCCCATTATAGGAAGGATGTGGAAGCATTGGAAAGGGTGCAGAGGAGATTTACCAAGATGTTGCTAGTATGGAGGGAAGGTCTTATGAGGAAAGGCTGAGGGACTTGAGGCTGTTTTCATTAGAGAGAAGAAGGTTAAGAAGTGACCTAATAGAGGCATACAAGTTGATCGGAGGATTAGATAGGGTGGACAGTGAGAGCCTTTTTCCTCGGATGGTGATGGCTAGCATGAGGGGTCATGACTTTAAATTGAGGGGTGATAGATATAGGACAGATATCAGAGGGAGGTTCTTTACTCAGAGAGTAATAAGGGCATGGAATGCCCTGCCTGCAACAGTAGTAGCCTCGCCAAGTTTAAGGGCATTTAAATGGTCATTGGATAAACATTTGGATGATAATGGAATAGTGTAGGTTAGCTGGGCTTCAGTTTGGTTTCACCGGTCGGCGCAACATCGAGGGCCGAAGGACCTGTACTGCGCTGTAATGTTCTATGTTCTATGTACTTGACCTACAGTCCCTTAACTAGCTGCTCCTTAACCAGTTGTTATCGGACTGACATCTCCATGAGTAGGCTTGACCATCTGTTTGCTGTCAGTCGTAACTAGTTGAATAATCAAGACACATACTCACGCTAAAGGGTGACAATCTGTGAGTGATTGTATATATTTTCTACTCTTAAACAACCTTTGTTTTGCAGAGTTATAATCTTAAGTGGTATTCCTCCTGGACTGTGTAGTTGTACTGTTTAAGGCTGTAAACTTTTTTTTATTGTTTACAAAAAAACGATGGTACACAATTTCATAACAAAGTGACACTTACCCAGGTCTAATATTAGTGGCTTGTCCGTTGACAGAAATCACTTCATGTAAGAATGAATTAGTTGGTTCCCCAATTCTCTCAGGGAATACATTGGATTAAATCTTCCTAGCCACTCATGATTCACACCCTGACTGAAAGGTGTCTCCCTTGACTGACTGAGAGTTCCAGGACACTGTTGCCATGACATTTTGTCCTCTGGGACAGGTACCCATCTCATGGATTAGACCAGGATACATCCCAGGACACCTTTCTTGCTCTCTCAGTGCTCGCCCACGTTGCGCCTATTTGGATGCTCACAGCATCTCTGTCTGCTTTGCACTGCCTTTCCATTTTGTGTTTTCTCCTCTTGGCCAGAGCTGAAAGGCCGACAGCATTTCTGTTTTGACTTGCCTTTTAGCACAGACACAAAGCCTGGCTTGTCATTGTGTCAACAGTCATCAGTCAGGTCATAGACATGTTGCCAGCATACTACATCAATCTCGTCCCTGCAGCATGTGTGTGGTAAACACACTGAAACCAAATGGCTCCAAGCTGAAGGAGGTGTTCATCATCAGTCAGTCAATGTAGTTTGGAGTCCCAGTGCAATTTGTGAAAAGCAGCCTCAGAAATCAGACTGGGGGCTCCGGAATGGATGCTTAACCTGTTGAAGTGGTTCGGGTCCTCTCCACATCGGAGCTGAGGGGCCAAATGTTAAGCACAGCACCAACCAGTTTGTTTCTTTTCTGCCCTATCTCTACTAGAATGAGACAATGGGAATGATTGAGTGAGATGAAAATGGGCAGCAGTTAGTGCTGTTTACAGAGACAAGTTATGCAATGAGGTGTCAAAAATGAATAAGAAGGCAGGAGCAGGGTTAGTGGCGTGGAGTAATCGGGTTGGCGAGGGAAGAAGTTGCAGTCAACAGTGGCCTGTACATCTCTACCTTTTCATAACTGTAGAATCCCTATGGTGCGGAAGCAGGCCGTTCAGCCCATTGAATCCACACTGACCCTCATCCACTCGCACATCCCTACATTTCCCATTGCTAACCCTCCTAACCTACACATTTCTGGACACCAAGGATGATTTAGTACTACAAATTCTGTTCTGCACATTTTTGGACTGTGGGAAGAAATCCCCACAGAGAATGTGCAAAACTCCACACAGACAGTGGCCAAGGCTGGAATTGAGCTCAGGTCCCTGGCGCGGTTAGGCAGCAGTACGACCCACTGAGACACCATGCCACACCAGCATTGGTTTACGTACAGTGCAATGCATGTGATGAGAGGGAAGAAATGACAAGGGTGGTACCATTGGTGATGTGGTATGTAGGCAATGATCTGAGTTAGGGAAGGGCTCATGAGAAATCTTCCCTGGAGAGAACAGCTCCACGAAGCTGGCCAATATTGACTCTTGGCCAGTTTCTGATAAAAGTCCGCCCTTTGCTTCATTGATATAGCTCTCTTTCACAAAGGCCAGAAACTGTTAGTGAACTTGAGGTTTCCTTGCTCAAGTGATCTCTCATTTACGATTGAGATGAGGAGAACTTTTCCGTCTTGCCGGAATGTCATGAGCTTTGAGAACACTTTTCCCAGAGATCAGCGGTGACTGAGTCATTGAATATTGAAGCGAATAGATTCTTGATCAGCGAAAGCGAGGGTTGTCACAGGCAGGTAGGAATGTAGAATTGTGGCCGCAATCAGAATAGCCATATTTGGGTTGAATGGCTTGAGGAACAAAATGGCCAACTCCTTTTCCTAATTCATTGTATTGGCATGAGCATTTATATATGTCAGCTAATGGTGCAAAGTTACAGCAACATGTGAGCAGTATGCTAGAGTCGGAGAGGAGTTCTTTTGTGTTTTGCGTAGAGTAACAACTGTTATTAATCATTTCAGCTGCATTTGACATCCAGCCACATAAGGAGGTTAGAGGTCAAATGCACAAAAACTTAATGTCAAAGGAATCAGTTTTAAGAAGTGTCTTACAGGAAGAAGCAGAGGTAAAGGGGTCAAGAGGGAACTTCAGAGTTCATTTCCCAGGGATGACCATAAAAGGTGAGCTGACATAAAATCGCAGGCTCAGAATTGTAGGAGCACAGAGATTCAGGACCATTGTGAGCCTGGCAGAGGTTACAGAGCCAGGGAACAATGAAGGGATTTGGAAATAAGGATGAGGATTTCAAAGTGTTGCCAGCTCCAGGGCCAAAGTGTGTCAGTGATCACGCTGGGTGATGGGTAAATTGTATTTGAAGGACACACATGAAGTTCAGGACACAGTTTAGAGTAAAGATTTTACAGCAATAACCATGTCCTTAAATAGGGTGTGTGACCTAATCAGAGGCTTTAGTACAGGTCACCCTGTTGGTTAAATTCAGCAGCCATAAAGTCAAAAAATAACATTTGATTATGACACGCAAATTAAGGATTCTGTCTCTTCGTTTTCTGCAAGATGTGGTATGCAGTTTGTTTAGCCTGGCTTTTTCCAGCCATGATTGGAATGTTCTAAGGGAATATAAGACTGTTGTATAATTTATTACATTGGTTTGTTGAGATCTAATTCTGTTTCATCAAGTGTTTGAGGAATTTGCCATCTTGTTGACATTGTGCTGGTAAAGACAAGGAAAGCAAACACAGCGGGGAATTTAGTTGAAGATTTATAGCTGCTAAAGGCCTTGTCAGCTCTGCAGCGCTTGCTGTGTCCTTTTTGCCATCACTGGTAAGTCGAGCAAAGAGGAGCTGGAGTCAATGAATCAAACCCAAGGAAATAGTGGGGGCTGACTGATCCCTCAGGAGTCGACACTATGCAATGGGACACCGGGGACTCAGTGCGTGGTGACGTCTATGATTTATCATCTTAACCAACAAAACTCAAAGGTTGCAAAATGCCTAGAAGTAGCATGGAGAAGGAAATGGGTATATTCACAATTATTTCAGGCAAAGAAGGAGAAATTAAAGGGATGAAAGCTTAAATTGAGACAGAAAAATAGAGACAGAATGAAAAAGTAAAATCAACATTATGTTTGGCTGAAAGGAGGAGATTGATCCATTTCTAGACCATAGAGTGTGATTACCAATACACCAACAATGCTCTGGTGCTTCATTAATGGATTTGCACTGTTTTTTTATGTTCCTTCCGTAACTTTCTGTGGTGAGTTGCCCCATTGTGTCTGGGTGGATTAGCCCTGGGAAATGTGGGGCGATAAGGATAGGGTGAGTGGTGGAACATGCTTCGGAGGATCAGTGCAGACTCAATAGGCCAAATGGCCTCTTTCTACACTGTAGGGATTCTATGAAGTCTATGATTTGAATGGGCAAGTTTATGTACTAATGTGCAGGTCATTAATTATAAGAGGGAGTCGACATTGAAGTGTAATTTCTATAACATAAGCATTGGAGTATGTAAATCGACCAGCATGCTCTGGAGAATCACAGAGAAGTTGCACATCATTAAATCCTGTGAATTTGCAGGTTCTAAAGATACGTCATCATATGCTGTTTTTTTCTTTTCCCCAGCAAGATCCAATTCACTGAGTTGCTTCTGGCATAAGTTAAAGAGATATCTCTTCAAGCACAGCCACAGAGTTAGCTCTAAATAACATGAATTATATTTCTTGTCTTTCTCATGTATATTAATGATGTCGCCTCAGACAGATCTACCTTCAAGTTTCAGAAGTCTTTACTTTTCCAGTCCACCGTCATAATCCAGTCCTGTGATCTACCAATCACTTTCCATGCCTCTGCAATACCTTAAGGATATAAATACTTCGCTTTGACAGAAAGTGCTGGAGAAACTTAGGAGGTCTGGCAGCATCCATGGAGAGAGAAACGTTTTGAGTGCAATGTGAATCTTCTTCAGAAGTGGAGAACCTCAGTCATATTGGACTCGAAACATGAACTCCATTTCTCTCTATCCACGGAGCTGCAGAGTTTCTCCAGTGTTCTCTGTTTTCGTTTCAGATTTGCAGCATCTGCAGTCTTTTGCTTTCGTTGGAACATTGACTCTGAAGATATTTTTTCTTGTTCCAATTTGGCCACAATGGCGTCTGCTTTAGAACTCCTTAAACTTACGTTGCCAGTTGGGTTCAAATGATGTGGGGCTTGCAAAGACTGATTGGGAAGGATCTACTCCCAGCGACAGGAGACAGTAAGCCAAGGAAACTGATTAAAATTAACTGGCAAAATACAGGGAACAGATGATGGGAAGTCTGTCTCCTCAGAAAATTGTAGACATTTGGAAGAGTGATGGTAACCGTTACTGCACCATGTAACATTTTAAACCATTCTTACGTATCGTATGCCAGCTCTCCTATGGCTGTCTGTTTTCATGTGTCCCCATGCTTCTCTTTCTGTCCTTTCATAGCTATTATCTTTCTTAAACAATGGATTGATTTCAAATTCTGTTCCTTGAGCTGCATTTATGCAGGAATCATATCCTACCATACTTATGCTGTACAGAACCTCTCCAGACCCCAATCATGCAGACACAGAAAACAGAAGGGAGAGTAGGCCATTCGGCCCTGTTCTGCCATTCAGTATGATCATGGCTGATGATCCAGAGATGTGCAGGTTGGATGGATTAGTCACGCTAAATTGTCTATTGTGTCAAGGGATATGCAGGCTAGGTGGGTTAGCCTTGTAAATGCAGGGTTACAGGGATAGAGTCGGGGTAGTGGGGGAGGTAGGGATGGGGCCGAGTAGAAGAGTGGGTCTGGGTGGGATGTTCTTCGGAGGGTCCATGCAGACTCGATGGGCCAAACGGCCTGCTCCCACACAGTAGGGATTCTATGATTTTTGTGACAATCTAATTTAGTCCCCTGTCCCTGCTTTCTCCCCACACCCTTTGATCTCTTTGGTCCTAAGAATTATATATTACTCCTTCTTGAAAACGTTCAATGTTCTGGCCTCAACTGATTTCTGTGACAGAGAATTCCCCAAGCTCCCCTCTCTCTGGGTGAAGAAGTTCCTCTTCATCTCAGTCCTGGATAACCTAGTGCATATTAGAACATCATGTGAGCCACAGGGGGCCAGAGGAAACATTTCAGTGACACCCCCAAGACCTCATTGACGAAGTGCAGCACTCCCACAGACACCTGGGAATCACTGGCCCCAACACCATCCAGTGTGGTGGGGGAGGAGAATCCGGGAAGGCGCCGAGCACCTCGAGGCTTGTCTTTCGAAGAAAGCAGAAGCCGGACGTAAGGAGCACATTGTCACACTGCCACTCCCACCCACCCCTTCCCCGCAATCATTTCCTGTCCCACCCACCCCTTCCCCACGACCACTTCCTGAGCCACCCACCCCTGCCCCACCCAGCCCCGTTCCCCATGACCACTCCCTGCCCCAAGTGTAACAGAGCCTGCAGTAGCCCCCATCGATCTGTACAGCCACCTACAGACTCACCCTGAGAGGTAGAAGAGAGTCATCCCCGTCTGCGAGGGACCACCGATGATGACTCCATTTCTTTAAACTGTGACCGCTCCCCACACCTCCCCCCACCGACCCCTTTCTGGACTCTCAGATATCGGGAACAAACATCCTGTGTTTACCCCTGTCAGAGGTTTGTAGATTTCTATGTGACCCCTTCATTCCTTCTAAAGTCCAGTGAATATACACTGTGGAAGCTGGCCTTTCAGCCCATTTAGTTACTTTGACCCTCTGAAAAGTATCAATCCTGATGCTCTACACCCTATCCCTGTAACCTTGAATTTCCTATGACTAATCTACCTAACCTGCACATCCCTAGGCAATTTAGCAATCCAATCCAGACCTAACCTGCACATTTTTGGACTGTGGGAGGAAACCGGAGGACCTGGAGGAAACACACTCAGACATGCGGAGAATCCGCACAGTCACCCTGAGGCTGGAATCAAACCTGTTCCCCCTAGCCTTGCGAGACAGCAGGGCTAACCACTGAGCCACCCTCCGAACTGATTCACCCTCTCTTCACATGTCAGTTCTGCCATCCCAGGAATCAGTGTGGTAAACCTCGTTGCACTTCCTCTACAGCCAGAACATCCTTCCTCAGATAGGGAGACCTGTACAGCACACAATACTCCAGGTCTGGTCTCAGCATAGCCCTGTACAATTGCATTGTACCTGCTCCTGTATCCTGTGCATGATAACCAGTCGGCTGATAAAACCTCCAAATCAAGTCAGTGGCAGTCATTTGATCTTTGAACCTTAGTACAGTTATTGGTTGTGTTCCCTCTGCCTTTCCGAGCTAGTCTCCCAGTTGCCACCCTCAATAAAGATAAGGCCATGTAAAACCCTGTTGCCCACATTCTAACTTGCACCAACTTCCAGTCACTCCTTACATCTCTCATTGACGTAGATCTTTGCTTCAACAGGAACAGAAAGTGAAAATGGAGAACTGTTACTGAAACTATACAAGGCTCTAGTCAGACCATGGCTGGAGTACTGTAAACAGTTTGGGCCCCTTACCTAAGGAATGATACACTAGCATCGGACGCAGCCCAGAGGAAGTTCACTACGCTGACACCTAGTATGGAGGGACTATCTAATGAGGAGAGGTTGAGTAGGTTGAGTTTGTACTCATTGGAGTTTAGAAGAATGAGAGGCGACCTTATTGAAAGTACAAGATTTCTCGAGGACTTGACTGGTAGGTTTTGTTGAAAGGTTGAGGGAGAGTCTAAGGCTAGACGGCATAACCTCAGAGTAAGGGTTAACACAGTCGCAACAGAGATGAGAAGAACTTCATTCTCTCAGTGTTAGTCATTTAGTGGAATTTTTTATATTGATGACTGTAGAGAATAAGTTGTTAAGTACGTTCAAGGCAGGTTTCTAATCAGTAAGAGAGTCAAGGGTTATGGGATTGAGAATGATCAGATCTCAAACTCTTCATGTATTTTTTTTTAAAGTCATTCTGGTCTTGGTCTTGTTTTGCATCTTAGATTGTGTTTGACCTGATCACATTGTGGTCAGTCATGGTTGTCGAATCACAGGCGGAATTTTCCAGGCCTGCTCAGAACCTTTAGAAAAGAAGTTGCAAGAGATAAATTGAGCAGAGGGTAAAAACATTGAGTTTTCCAGCTACGGATGAAATAAAATTCTCAATGATTCAGGCTGAGTATGGTGGGGAAAGCTCTCTCTCATTCATCAGCATGTCGTGTATACTCATTCATACACTAGTGGCTGGAATGACACTCATGGTCACAGTCTTGTTCATTAAAGGCAGGTAGCAAGTATGTTCCCCTAACCTGACTATGTATGCCTGGTGGTGCACGCTACTTCATTCAAACCCCAGCTTTGCATCACGGATTCTACTGAGATTTCAGGTCCTTTAGATAAATCTCGTAAGACTTTCCCCTGGTCTTGGGTTTAAAAACTGTCTGGAGCTTCTAGCCTAGCCACACTGGCAGGAGCCGGATAACATTCTGGGGACCTGGGTTCGAATCCTGCCAAGGCAGATGGTGGAGAGATAATGGGAACTGTAGATGCTGGACAATCCAAGATAACAAAGTGTGGAGCTGGATGAACACAGCAGGCCAAGCAGCATCTGAGGAGCTCATGGCAGATGGTGGAATTTGATTTCATTAAAATAGCTGGAATTAAGAATCTAATGGGTCCATTGTTGACTGTCAGAAAATCCCATCTGGTTTACAAATGTCCTTTAGAGAAGGAAACTGCCATCCTTATCTGGTCTGGCCTACATATGGCTCCAGGCTCATAGAAATGGTTGACTCTGAGCTGCCCTCTGGGTGATTAGGGATGGGCAATAAATGCCGCCTATCCAGCGACACCCTCATCCCATAAATGAATCAAGAGAAAGTACTGGCCTATCTGAGCCAATAAAGCTTCATAATAAGTGGCCTAAGTGAAAGAGTTAGAACAAACAAGCTCAAACGTTATATGATGGAGATATCTGTCAGCTGTTAATATTAAAACCAATTTGTGTGGGTCTGTTTTAGTTCCATCTTATCCTTAATTGAAAGCCTCTCAAATTTCTGGTTGCTATGCCCAGTCAGAGATCTCTTGGCGCATGGTCTGCTGATTTTCCAGTTTTGCCTTGACTGAAATTCTGGCATGCGCACATGAGACCCACCACCAATGTCTCTCAGCTGGTGCAACAATGGTAGCTGCTATCAAGGGTCACACTTTCAGTGCAGGAGGCATGAAATGGAGATAATTGTTTATTAATCCTTGTTTATTCATCTGTTTATGGTATGCGGGTCATCCCTGTCTAACAAAGCACTTGGATATCTCCATTATCTGTCCCATCACTCTGCAATGCCGCAGGGATCTCTGCCAGTTCCGGAAGTTCATCTGCCAAAGCAAATCTTCTTGTGCATGACTTCCGAGCCTCAGCACCTTCACCCAAGGGCTCTGTCTGCCCTCTATTCTCTTCAGGGGCCTTCCCACAGCTGACTCAGCCTCCTGCTGCTCAATTGCAATGAGCAGTTCACTCACTGCTCCCTGTTCTAACTTTGGTGGCTGGCCCAACTGAGGGGAGTGTGTCTTTGCCGCTGGATGGTATGGAGAGAGGATTTTTTTTGTGCAGGCCCAGTCACTTCTCTGTCATCGATGAGGCAGTAGAGTCTGTGCTGGCCCACTCTGCTTTACCACCATACAAGAACTCGGGCTATTCATTGCAGGTCTCAGCATTATCAACGTCATAGACGATGGTGGCTAAAGAACCGCAGTGCTTTTCATCTAAACACAATCAAATAATCCCATTTCTCATTATCTCACCATTATTGAAATGCATCCTCACTAGATACAGGGTCATCTCCTTTCAACGTCAGGCTGATCAGGTCCAGCAGATCACTGAAACATCTCACAATTGTTACAAACGCTCTTTTACTGCAGCTTGAGGATGCAATATATGAGGAGTCCTCATGTGAATTTTACACTTCTTGGTGAATAAGCTTTCTCAGTGCTCTGGGAAAGGGTGGCCTAATGGCATTATCTCTAGATTATTAATTCATTAACACTGGGGAACCTGGGTTCACAATCCCACCATGGTAGATGGTGAATTCAATGGGGCGAGATGAAACGGGGAATTCAGAATCTAATGATAGCCATTCTTGATTAATGGTAAAAGCCCATTGGGTTCAGTAATGTCCTTCAGAGAAGGAACCTCCTTATTCGGTCTGGCTTACCTCTGACTTCAGGCTCATAGCATGTGGTTAACACTTAACTACTCTCTGAACAATTAGAGCTGCTATAGCCACATTCTGTGAATAAAAACAAGGGAAAAGAAAACATGCCACCCATCTCGGTGTGTGGCTGATGTTTCAGGGATCACCTCTTCTGATAATGTCAGGAAAAACAATGGTCTGCTCAGTTGTGCTTGCTTCAACTTTCAGAGTTCAAGGAATGTCAGGTGGGTGCTTCCAGCTGCTTTGTTTTCAGATCTAGCCAAGTCATTGGCTCATTAACAATATTGGGCCCTACACTGTACACTGCTGGCATTGACTCATTCACAATATTGGGCCCTACACTGTACACTGCTGGCATTGACTCATTCACAATATTGGGCCCTACACTGTACACTGCTGGCATTGACTCATTAACAATATTGGACCCTATACTATACACTGGTGTCATTGACTCATTAACAATATTGGGCCCTATACTGTACACTGCTGGCATTGACCCACTAACAATATTGGGCCCTACACTACACTTCTGGCATTGACTCATTCACAATATTGGACCCTATACTGTCCATTGCTGGCATTGACTCATTAACAATATTGGGCGCTATACTGTACACTGCTGGCATTGACTTATTAACCATATTGGACCATATACTGTACACTGCTGGTATTGACTCATTAATAATATTGAACCATATACTGTACACTGCTGGCATTGACTCATTAACAATATTGGACCCTAAACTGTACACTGCTGGCATTGACTCATCAACAATATTGAACCATATACTGTACACTGCTGGCATTGACTCATTAACAATATTCTACCCTACACTGTACACTGCTGGCATTGACTCATTAACAATATTGGACCCTATACTATACACTGCTGGCATTGACTCATTAACCATATTGGACCCTATACTGTCCACTGCTGGCATTACCTCATTAACAATATTGGGCGCTATACTGTACACTGCTGACATTGACTTATTAACCATATTGGACCCTATATTGTACACTGCTGGCATTGACTCATTAATAATATTGAACCATATACTGTACACTGCTGGCATTGACTCATTAACAATATTGGACCCCATACTGTACACTGCTGGCATTGACTCATTAACAATATTCTACCCTACACTGTACACTGCTGACATTGACTCATTAACAATATTGGACCCTAAATTGTACACTGCTGGCATTGACTCATTAACAATATTGAACCATATACTGTACACTGCTGGCATTGACTCATTAACAATATTGGGCCCTACACTGTACACTGCTGGCATTGACTCATCAACAATATTCTACCCTACACTGTACACTGCTGGCATTGACTCATTAACAATATTGGATCCTAAACTGTACACTGCTGGCATTGACTCATTAACAAAATTGAACCATATACTGTACACTGCTGGCATTGACTCATTAACAATATTGGACCCCATACTGTACACTGCTGGCATTGACTCATTAACCATATTGGACCCTATACTGTCCACTGCTGGCATTGACTCATTAATAATATTGAACCACATACTGTACACTGCTGGCATTGACTCATTAACAATATTGGACCCCATACTGTACACTGCTGGCATTGACTCATTAACAATATTGGGCCCTACACTGTACACTGCTGGCATTGACTCATTAACAATATTGGGCCCTACACTGTACACTGCTGGAATTGACTCATTCACAATATTGGGCCCTACACTGTACACTGCTGGCATTGACGTATTAACAATATTGGACCCTATACTGTCCACTGCTGGCATTGACTCATTAACAATATTCTACCCTACACTGTACACTGCTGGCATTGACTTATTAACCATATTGGACCCTATACTGGCCACTGCTGGCATTGACTCATTAACAATATTCTACCCTACACTGTACACTGCTGGCATTGACTTATTAACCATATTGGACCCTATACTGGCCACTGCTGGCATTGACTCATTAACAATATTGTACCCTACACTGTACACTGCTGGCATTCATTCATTAACAATATTGGGCCCTACACTGTACATTGCTGGCATTGACACATTAACAATGTTGGGCGCTTTACTGTACACTGCTGGCATTGACTATTTAACCATATTGGGCCCTATACTGTCCACTGCTGGCATTGACTCATTAACAATATTGGGCGCTATACTGTACACTGCTGGCATGACTTATTAACCATATAGGACCCTATACTGTCCACTGCTGGCATTGACTCATTAACAATATTGGGTCCTATACTGTACACTGCTGGCATTGACTCATTAACAATATTGGGCGCTATACTGTACACTGCTGGCATTGACTTATTAACCATATTGGACCCTATACTGTACACTGCTGGCATTGACTCATTAACAATATTGGACCCCATACTGTACAGTGCTGGCATTGACTCATTTACAATATTGGACCCTATACTGTACACTGCTGGCATTGACTCATTAACAATATTGGGCCCTACACTGTACATTGCTGGCATTGACTCATTAACAATTTTGGACCCTATACTGTACACTGCTGGCATTGACTCATTAACAATATTGGGCCCTACACTGTACACTGCTGGCATTGACTCATTAACAATATTGGATGCTGTACTGTACACTGCTGCTCATATAAGTTATGGTCTTGTGGCCTAATGGAACTTTTTTTTTGTCTATCTTATTCTTGACTTATCATGATCTCCTCCACTTCAGCATTGGCAAAATTACTGAAATTTTGTTTGGACTTCTCACCTACATCCCTTTGTACTTTGTTAACATGGCGTCTCTTGTAACTCAATGACGAAAAGCTGCTATAATCCTGAGCTGCTTTATCATGCATATGTCTAAACCTGACAAAATTATTAGAAAGCGCCTTTATCATTTTGCTCTGCTACCACTGTCTGGCAGGAACAAAGAGATCCTTGATCAAGATTTCTGCTGAACTGTCCCATCATTTATACTTATGTACTTCAACAAAATTCAGATGTTTATCTAAAATGAGCTTTTCTTTATCCCCAGTTATCTTTATCCCTACAAGTCCTTCCACTAAGTCATGGGAGAGGTCTTCAGGCACAATGGTAGTGTTCTTATTTCTGGATTAGATGCTCTGAATTCAAGCACCATCCCAGAACTTGAGCACATGAATAGGAAGGATTTAGAGGGATAACAAGTGTGGAGATGGGTGTACACAGCAGGCCAAGCATCATCTTAGGAGCCGGGAAACTGACAATTCGGACCTAGACCTTTCATCAGAAAAGGGTCTAGGCCTGAAACATCAGCTTTTGTGCTCCTAAGATGCTGCTTGCCCCTCTGTGTTCATCCAGCTCCACACTTTGTTATCTCAGGTTCTCCGGCATCTGCAGCTCCCATTATCTCTGACAGGATTTAGAGGGATATGGGCCAATTGCTGGTAAATGCGACTAGGTCAGACTGGGATGTCTGGTCAACGTGGCTGAGTTGGACCGAGGGGTCCTTTTCTGTGCTGTATGATTCTATGCCTCTAGTCCCATTTTCCAGCACTCAGCCTGCAGCCTTGTACTCTAAGGTAATTCGAGCGATCGTCTTATTACTTCTTAAATGTTATGATTGTTACCACCTCTCCCACATTTTCAGGCAGTGAAGTCCAGATGCGTGCCACTCTCTTGGTGTGAGATATTTTTCCTCAAATATCGTCTAAATCTCCTTCCGTCCATGTCCCTGGTCATTGATCCCTCTCCTGAGGGGAAACATTTCTCCCTACTCACCTTATCGATTTCTCTGATCATATTGTATACCTCAGCTTGTAACTTATGTTGGCCTTTATTACAGGAGGGTTTGAGCGCCGAAGTAAGGCAGTCTTACTGCAATGCAGCTATTGCGGAGCGTTGGTAAGACCATATCAAGCTAAGGAAAGGTATACTTGCCATAGAGGGAGTGCGATGAAGGTTCACCAGCCTGATTTCTGGGAGGGCAGGTTTGTTGTATGAGAAGTGATTGGGGCCTGTATTCGCTGGAGTTTAGAAGAATGAGAGGGGATCTCCCCGAGATATATAAAATCCTAACAGGGCCGGACAGACTGGACACAAAGATGGTGTTCACTCTGACCAAGGAAGGATCCAGAACAAGGGGCTGCAGTGTGAGGGTACAGAATAGGTCATTTCAGACTGCAATCAGGAAGCATTTCTTTGCTCAGAGGGTTGTGGAATTCTCTACTATCGAAGTCTGCGGAGGTCGAATCGCTAAATATATTTGAAAAAGAAAGAGATAAATTTCCAGAAGCTAAAAGGGGTATTGGGAGGAGAGTAGGAGTATGGCATTGAGGTAGAGGCTTAGCCGTGATCATATTGATTGCCAGAGTGGGCTCGATGGACCATGTGGCCTGCTCCTGGTCCTATTTTCCATCTTCCTTTCAACATATCCTGATTGCTGGTGTGCAGAGGGACGTCAATTCCCGCAGAAGCTAACATTACTAGGAAGGACTCTCCTCCATTAACCTCTGCCCTCACCCTGATGCATGATGACCCTCAGGTTAAGCCACCAACAGTCATCTCTCACTAATGAGAGAGCAGCCCAATGGTTGAATAAAACTATGGCTGACTTTCTCTTACCTTCAGAGCCATTGGCCCAGAACATCCTGGACCACAGTCTTATTAAGCCTGATTATGTACTCGCCATCAACTTGCTCACACTCTCACTGAAGTCATAAGGATGTTTTGTATTAAAATTCCTTCAGCTCTGATTTTTAGATGCCAACTGTGAATATTGGAGCACCAGCAGAGGGCAGTCTACTCATATCATCATTTTTATAGTATCATTGCTGTTCTTGCTCACCAGGCCAGTAGAGGGAGTATTGCTGAAGTAACAATGAGCTTGCCAAGCCAAATTCCACCTAAAGTCATCCCACTGGACCAGGATTCATACTTTGCCTGGGAATATTAAACAACCATAATCTACAATTTCAGTCTTAGTTGGTTTAACCTGTGCTAGCTCAAAATTTCACGTGGCTTGCTAAAAAATAGGAGCGGAAGTTTACCTTGAAGTCCTTCAGAAGGATCGGTGGCTGATATTGTCTCAACGCCATTTTTCAGGTCCCCCCTCCTTATCCACAATCCCCCATTTCCCCTAACCAATCCTGTTGCTCAATGAGAGAAGGAAAAGCTTCCAATATTGTGCAATGGTGGCACCTATGGAGTAGACAAAGACTCACAACCTGAATGTGGATGTACCGCTGTTGGACTGGGGTGGATAAGGTCAAAAATCACACGACACCAGGTTATAGTCCAACAGGTTTATTTGAAGACACCAGCTTTCGTGAAGAAGGAGCGAGGCTCCGAAAGCTTGTGTCGTCAACCTGTCAGACTATAACCTGGTGTCGAAAGATTCACAACACATTGAGGAAAGAAATATCTCCCCATGTCAGTCCTAAATGATCAACTCCTTGTCCTGTGCCACCAGCTACGGCATTTGTATAAATCTTGTACAGCCCTTTGCAAATCTTATATGTTTCAATGAAATGGTCTTTCATTTCTTTTCTAAATTCTAAAGAATATAGGTTCAGTTTATTCAGCCTTTTATCATAGGGTAACCGTTTAACCCAGGAACTGAAGTAGTGAAGATTAGTTAAGGGGAGGCAATGGCCTGGTGGTATTATTGCTGGACTTTTAATTCCAGGGATATAGGTTCAAATCCTGCCACTGCAGATGGTGGAGTTTGAATCTAACGAAAATCTGGAGTTAAGTGTCTAAAGGTGACCATGTTGATTGTCAGGGGAAAAATCAGATCTTCTTCTAATGTCCTTTAGGAGCAGTGCCCTCATGAGTGAATTAACAAGTAAGTTCCACTGTGCAGCCTCCAAAGCCAATATGTCCTTCTCAGGTATGGAGGATGTACATGCAGACAGTACTACCCTATGTAGCTGGAGCAAGAGTAAAGCCGAATCATTCTATATTATGTACTTGGACACTGACGCAGTTGCGCACTTCGAAGCATCTTGACATTTTTTTAGAGCAACACATACTGGAACCAACCAGCAAGCAGGTTATATTAGAATTAGTGTAAGTAATGAAACTCAGTGGTTAGCGCTGCTGCTTTTCAGTGCCAGGCACACGGGTTCAGTTCCACTCTCAGGCAACTGCCTGTGTGCAGTTTGCTGTCTGCGTCGGTTTCCTCCTGCTGCTCTGGTTTCGTCCCACGGTCCAAAGATGTGCAGGTTAGAGTGGATTGGCCGTGTTAAGTTACCATCGCGTCCAGGGATGTGCAGGCTAGGTGGGTTAGCCATGGGATACGCAGGGTTATAGGGTTAGAGTAGGCAGCTCTGGGTCTGCTTGGGATCTCTTCAGAGTGTCAATGCAGACTCGATTGGCTGAGTGGACACTTTCTATATTGTAGGGATTTTATAACTTAATGACCACAGTGTGAAGGCTGTTCCAGGCAGCAGTGACCACAGTGTGGTCGAATTTTATATCCTGTTTGAAAGGGAGAAAAGAGGGTCATATTTTAAGCTTCATTAAGGGCAACGTGTGACCACAACAGCTGAGCTAACAAGGCTAGGAGACAGTTCAGTAAAGAAAGCAGTAGCAGACATTTATAGGGAGACTTCAGAATATTCAGAGTAAGGCAAGTTGCCACACTCCCAGAGGGCTGCTGTCTCATTTGAGAGAGTCAGCTTCTGGTGGTTTTAACCTGAGGGTCACCGCACCTCACACAGAAGGAGAGGCTGAGAAGGAAGGACATTCATAATAGCAACAGCTAGTGTGGGAATTGAAACCACATGTTGGCACCGCTCTGCATTGTAAACTAACCATCCAGCTAATACATCCCTTCACAATGAGTTGGTTCCTACTGGAAAGAAATGTTCCAAAGGTTTGAGCTGCTGTCAATGATTATCTAGGAAGATAAAGGGGAAAAGAGATAATTGTGCAAAGATGTGAGGTAGGCGTAATGATTGCTCAGAATATAAAGAATTGAAGAGAATGATTAAAAGATTAATCAGGAGAAAGTAATTAAAATATGTGTGAAAGCTGGCTAGACATATAAAAACAGATAGCAAAAATTTCTACAGGTATCTGAAAAAGGCGGGTGAACCAAACAAATATTTTGCTTCTTTCTTTACTATAACAGATACAAAAAACATTCCAATAAGCCCTGTAAATCAGTAAGTGGAAGGAAAGGAGAAACTTTTTGAAATTATAGTCCTTAGGAAACCAGTATAGAGGCAAACTTTTTTTTCCTTTATTCATTCACAAGATGAGGGCATCGCTGGCCAGGCAGCATTTATTGCCCATCCCTAATTGCCCAGAGGGCAGTTCAGAGTCAACCACATTGCTGTGGGTCTGGAGTCACATGTAGGCCAGACCAGGTAAGGATGGCAGTTTCCTTCCCTAAAGGACATTAGTGAACCAGATGGGTTTTTCCTGACAATCAACAATGGATTCACAGTCATCTTTAGATTCTTAATTCCAGATTTTTGTTGAATTCAAATTCCACCATCTGCTGTGACAGGATTCATACCGAGGTCCCCAGAACATTATCTGGGTCTCTGGATTAACAATCAAGAGATAATACCACTAGGCCATTGCCTCCCTGATAGCTGATGGAGCTGCAGACTGACAAGTTCCTGGGTGTTGATGGTCATCACCCTAGTGCCATAGAAGAGGTGGCTAAATAGGTAGGAGATGCATTAATTTTCTGGAGCATTAGCATAATTGGAAAAAAATGTGGCAAGTTGTATCTCACATGGGTATGTGCTGGGACCTTAATATTCTAATGGCTTACCAGTGACTCAGATGTTAGGAGTGAAGGCACCACAATTAAATCTGCAAATGACACAAAGACAGGGAGGAAAGTACATTGTGAAGAAGATAGAAGGTGGTTTCAGATGGATAGAGACAGGTTGAATGAATGGCCAAAACTTTGGCAAATTAAATGTAATATGAGAAAATGTGAGTTTTCTTTTGCTTTGTCAGGAAGAATAAATAAAACATATCATTGAACTGAAAACAACAGCATTCTGAGGTGCAGGAGGATCTAAGTATTCTAGAACTGTGCAGAAATATCAAATAGCTAAGAAGGAGAATGAATACTGCCCTTTATACAAGGTGGGTTGAACATACAAGTTCATGTGTATCACTTAAGTTATACAGGCTATTGGTGAGTGGCTCAGTGATTAGCACTGCTGCCTCACAGTGCTGGGACCCGAGTTCGATTCCAAGCCTTGTGTGACTGTCTGTGTGGAGTTTGCACACTCTCCCCGCGTCTGGGTGAGTTTCCTCCCAGAGTCTAATGATGTGCAGGGTTAGGTGGATTGGCCATGCTAAACTGCCCCATAGAGTCCAGGGGTGTAGAAGATAGGTAGATTAACCATGGGAAAATGTAGGGTTACATTGATGGGATGGGCCTGGGTGGGATGCTCTTTGGAGGGTCAATGTGGACTTGATGGGCTGATTGGCCAGCTTCAACGCTGTAGCAGGGGTTAGGGGGAGGTTCTATGAGTACACATCTGTGTGCAGTTTTGGTCTCCTTATTTGAAGAAGGATGCCAATATGTTGAGGGTGGTTCACAGAAGATTTACTGGATTGATACCCAGACTTGAAGGGACTATCTCATGAGGAGAGCTTAGACAGGCTCAGATTGTTTCCACTCAAGTTTGGAAGAGTGAGAGCTGATGTGACTGAGGTGTGTTAGATCCTGAATGGTTGTTGGGGAAGTGATGTTTCCTGTTATGGGTGAGTCGGGACCCTCTTTTAAAATTCAGGGGCACCGTCTTGGGACAGAGATAGGGGAGAACTTCTTTTCTCTGGCGATTGTGCAACTTTGGAATTCTCTGCCTCAGAAACAGGGTGATTGGCTGTTTGTAAGATATGGAGTCTCATTAGGCAGGGGAATGAAAGGTTATTGGAGGAAATGTGGAATCTGAAACACAAACTGATCTGCCATTGGTGCCTCCCTGCCAACTTCCCAAGACTATTGAGGCTAGGATTAGCAACAAATGCAGGCTTAGCCAGCGATGCCAACAACTCATGAACGTACAAGCTGGTAAAGCCTCAAATGCTGGAATTTCTTGACTTAAACTCTCTAGCTTTCTCTCCCCAGTGAAGACATTTGTTAATACCTACTACTTTGGCACCTGCCCCATGATCTTCTTATATATCTCAGTGCTTGGCAACACTCTTGAAAGGAATCTTGTCATGTTTATGGTATTGAAAACACTTTCTCAATGCAAGGTGTGTTGGTGAAAGTCAAGTCACTATGAATGTACTCCTAGTGATCCCTTTACTCCATACAGTGATGCATCATACAGAAGTGTAGAACCAAATGGCATGGGTATGCGTTTGACTCAAGGTTATTTTTAATAACTTGGTCAGACACGTTGTAACACATCTTCTGGAGTAGGTGAGACTTGAACCCTGGCCTTCTCGCTGGGATGTATGGACATTACCACAGCGCCACAAGGCTACTAACCCTGGGGCCTTACCCCAATACCACCAGAACTGGCTGCACAAGACATCTTCTCACTCTACACACCTGTCCCCCTGTAACTGCAGAGATACAGACTCAGGAGTAGTTTCGAGAGACTCCCAGATGAGTAATACCAGAGGGGATTGAGATGTTCTCACTGATGTACTTGCAAACATTTTACAGCCACTGATTTTCCATTGTGCTCCTGTGGTTGATGTCTGGCAGGACTTTACCAATCAATATGCAAATGTGGTGTCTCTGGAAAACCCCTGAGACTCAGCATGAATTCCTCTAACCAGTGGGTTATTATCTGTTTAATATCTGCCAGCTCAGACACGTCTCTCACAGCCAAAGGCAGCAGGCATTTGGATGCCGCCTGACTGACCCATTGTAATCTCCAACTTCCATTTCCTGCATGATGCATTCACCAAACACACTTTAATCTGACCTCCAGTTTGAGCGTTCCCATTACGATACCCTATCTGCTCTCCCCACAACACTTTGACCCTTTCCCATAAAGCCTTTCCTTAGCAAATGTGGTAAATGCAACCACTTGTCCCTTTATCTCGTCTCATCTTCCGAGGAGTCAAAGACTTCTTCCAGTCAAACAATGGCTCGCTTGTACTCCTTTGAATTTGCTATATTCTACTTGCTGATCACAGCGTGACCTCCTTTGCACCAGGGAGATCAGACACAGACTGGCTGACCTTTTCGTGGTACGTCTTTGTTCTGTTCACAAGCGTCACCCTGAGCTTTCGATCATGTTGCACCCTTCTGATCTTCAGCTACTGGGTCTGTTGTGAAATGGTCACAGCTCTGGGAGCGTTGTGAACCACAGTCTGCATGAGGCAACGTTTGCCGAGATGAATTCAAAGGGCCCTCCTCATGCCGAGATATAGAATCCCTAGGGCGCACAAAGAGGCCATTCGGTCCATCCAGCCTGCACCGACCTTCCACAGAGTATCCCACTCCACCATGCCATCGCTGTAAGCCCACATGGGGTTGTCACCATGGCTGACCCACCAAGCCTGCACTTCCCTGGGCACTATGGGTAATTTAGCACAGCCAATGCACTGAGCCAGCGCATCTTTGGACTCCATGGCCTAGAGTCTGCCTCAGTCGGTCGCCAGAAGGATCTGAGATCTTGTTGCCACTGACAATACTGCGTTGCCAGCAGGAGCTTTGGTGCCCCCACTGTCAAATGCTGGAGGGAGCTGTGTCATTGCCGCCGCTGGCACTTCCGCCATTACCCACTCTCCCCGCCCACGCTGCACTGCTGTCTCCTCTGATCGCCGAGAGGGGCTCAGGATGCCACTGCCTCCAACCTTTGGGAGACTCCTGCCCTTCCACGCACAGCCCGGTCTCTCTGCTGTGCCGAAGTCCCCCGAATCGCCTCAAAAGGCTTTAAAGAAAGGAAAAACAAAGGAAAAGGGAATTAAGAAAAGAAAAAGAGCAAAAGTAAAAAGAAAACAGAAAGAAAGCAGGCAGGAGCAATCAAGTCCCGAGCCCCACCCTCCTACTCCGCCGCCATCTTGAATCTGTTTTCACTCGACCTGTCACTGATCTGAGGGGGATTATCTCTCTCACTGCACAGAAGAATACAGTCTCCACCATCCTGACTTGAAGGCTTCTTTTCTTTGATCCCAACTGTCTCCTTTAAATCCCTCTCTGTCACGCATTTCATCTCCTAAAAACAGGAGGGAGGAGCTTGTGGACTGAGGCAAAGGCAGTCCAGCCACCTCTTCAAATGCTTTCCTTCCTTCCTCTTGCCTACACCTGACAACGTGATAACCCTCAACTCACATCTTTCTCTCATTCTTTCCCTTCAACCCTCATTCCCTCTCAGAGCTCATCTTGTCCAGGAACCCATCTCCTGCTCTCTTGACCCCATTCCCATTAAACCGTCACTTTACACAACTACTGTTCCTGACTGCCATCTTGTCTAATGATTCTTCATGCTCAGGAACTGCCTCCCCTCCCCTTCGAACCTTATCCGGATGCCAACATCGTCCCTTACATGAAACAAAGGAAGTCCTTGACTGCTGTTGACAAGGACAATGCCCCATTTCCTTTTCCATCCAAAATCTTTTGAATGTGTCACCACATTCTAAATCTGCGGCCATCTTCTTTGGAACACCACCTTTGAATCCCTCTGATAAGGCTTCTCATCCTGTACGGCACCAAAAACACACGCAAAATACAGCTGGCGAGTCAATGACAAAAGTTGACCTTTTTCCCCTCCGTCTTCTCAATCTTGCTACATCCTTTCTCAAAGTTGACCACGGCAGCTTCCTCAAACGCCCCCCTGACATTCCAATGTCGATGGCCAGTCAGCCATGCTGAGCATGTCAATCCTTTCCTGTTTTTATTCGGGTTTTCCCTATCCAGTTAAAGGATCAATGGTTCTCCACCTCATTCCCGTGTTGTTTCCCACACTCCCTGAGGTTGCCACAAAGGTCCCAGCTTCTCAAACTCACCCCTCGCCTGCGCCATGCTGACCTATACAATTAGAATAAGCTTTATTGTCATGTGTACTCAAACGAGTGCAGTGAAAAAGTTTACATGAGACATCCTGGGTACAAAGGTGGCTAGGTTCAGATTCTTCAGCACAAATTCTGAGCGGAAAAAAAATGAAAAAGTAAAAAATAAAATGTTCAGCGTGACAGACCTTCAAAATAACCATAATAAACTAGAAAAATAAAAAAAGATTCAGCATAATATTCCTTCCACAATAGTATAATAATAAAACAAAGTAATTAAAAAGGAAGGGACTTTAAGACATAGTCCATTTCACAGTTCTGGGCTTGAGGACCCAATCTCTCCCCCCATTGGTCCCCTCAGGTTATACCCACCACCAGCCACCTCCTTCCAATTAGAGAGCAGTCAGCCCTAGTACTGGTTCCTCTCTGATGAAGGGTCTAGGCCCGAAATGTCAGCTTTTGTGCTCCTGAGATGTTGCTTGGCCTGCTGTGTTCATCCAGCTTCACACTTTGTTAGCCCTAGTACTGGTGTCCTGTAAGCATCTATCCTCAGCCTCCTCTCTTCTTTCTCATATAATTGTCATTCATTGAAAACATTTCCAGTTTCATGTTTGTGATGGTAACACCCAGCTTAGCAATGCCACCATATCTCTCAGTGTCCCCCATTGTCTCCAAAGTGTCTGAAATCCAGTACAGAATGAGCATAAATTTCCTCCAATTAAATTATTGGGAATACGAAATTCATCTTCTTTACAAATACAAATACAATTTTCGAGTCTCTAAATCATGAGGGGCATGGATAGGGTGAATAGCCAAGGTCTTTTCCCCAGGGTAGGGGAGTCCAAAACCAGAGAGACATACGTTTAAGGTTTACAATTTTCTGACTCTGATCCAACTGTCTTTCAACTGACTTGTAACTTTCATTGCAATTTGACTCTTGAGAACATCTTCAAATTATCTGTCAGAGCAAGGAGTATATGTATCAGAGACAGTAGGAACTGCAGATGCTGGAGAATCTGAGATAACCAGGTGTAGAGCTGGATGAACACAGCAGGCCAAGCAGCATCAGAGGAGCAGGAAAGCTGATGTTTAGTGAATATATATTCCCAGCCAAACTCCAATTCTGCCTCATTTCCTCTTTGATTAAGTTCAGACTCCTAGAGTATTCTCAGAATTTTGAACGCACAGCCTGTGCCTCAGTATCAATAGTGATACCCAGCAAGCCACAGTTAACATGTCCCTTGCCGTGACACCAAGACCACAGGTAAAAGTATTCCAAGAAATAACTCTCTCTCTCTCTCTCTCAGGCTCCACCTTTATTTATCTTATGCAACACTATAAACTTTGACGTGTATTTCGTTTCAATTTCAACACAAGATCATTTAGAATGTTTGCAGCATGGAAACTGACCATTCAGTCCAACTTGTCCATGCTGACCACATATCCTAAATTAATCGAGTCCCATTTGCCAGCATTTGGTCTATATCCCTCTAAACCCTTCCTATTCACATACCCATCCAGATGCCTTTTAAATGCTGTAATTGTACCAGCCTCCATCACTTCCTCTCGCAGCTCATTCCATACGCACACCACCCTCTGTGTGAAAAAGTTGTCCCTTGGGTCCCTTTTAAATTGTTCCCCTCTGACCTTAAGTCTGGTTTTGGACTTCCCTACCCTGGGGAAAAGACGTTGACTATTCACTCTATCCAAGCACTTCATGATGTTATAAACCTCTGTTAGGTCAACTCTCAGCCTCCGACACTCCAGGGAAATAGCCCCGGTCTATTCAGCCTCTCCCTATAGCTCAAACCCTCCAAACCCCGTAACATCCTTGTAAATCCTTTCTGAACCCTTTCAAGTTTCCAAACATCCTTCCTATAGCAGGGAGACCAGAACTGAAAGCAATATTCCAAAAGTGACCTAATTACTGTCCTGTACAGCCACGACATGACCTCCAACTCCTATACTCAATGCACTGACTAACAGAGACAAGTGTACTAAACACCCTCTTCAGTATAAAAACCGGAAGAACTGCAGGTTCTGTAAATCAGGAACTAAAACAGAAGCTGTTGGAAAAGATCAGCAGGTCGGTTGCCTATATACCAAGATTTTCCTACCTACCATCAGTTCTGAGGAGGAGTCATCAGACCTAAAACATTAACTCTGATATTTTCTTCACAAATGCTGCCAGACCTGCTGAGCTTTTCCAGCAATTTGGTTTTGTATCTTCTTCAGTATCCTGTCTACCTGCAACTCCACTTTCAAGAAACTATCACCCTACATTCCAAGGTCTCTGTTCAGCAATACTCCTCAGGACCCTACCATTAAGTGTATAAGTCCTGCCCTGATTTCAACACAAGATCATTTGATTCCTTGTAATATCAAGTTAGATTTCAGGTGTGCAGTGAGAAATAGTGGGAACCAAACAATGCACCGACTTGAAAAATTAGTGAGATGGCCCAGCTTAACTTAATATTCTGCCAGAAATTGTCAGTCACATTTTTATTTGAGAAGCAGCCCCTGCTGATCTGCCACTATGTATTAAAGACCGAAGATATTGCTGGAAAGAGGGACAGGGATATATCACGTTCATGGAGCATCTTATAAACTCACTGCCTGGGCCCAAACCATTGTCACATCTGAAGTGCATTTCCAGGCATGCGGTGCCATTCTGCACCATACTGGGCCAAGAGGTGAAGGTCAGGTTCTGTGCTATCTACAACACACACACCCACACAAATATCAGAACTACGTGGAACATCAACTGAGATTTCTGCTTAGCAGAAACCACTTGATTAAAGGAAATTATCTTTGATCAGTGTGTCAGAGGTTGAGATAGGAAACATTCTCCCCCCACCAGACCCCAACAATTTTGCCTCTCAACTTTCACATGAACGAATGACAGTTTCCTGAGAAAGAAAAATAATCTGAAGGCTTGCTCTAGTTCCATTTGGAGATTAAATGTATTGCTGCTTGTGGTTTTAACAAAATAGCATAGTGTGGGAACAGGCATGTCAGCCCACTAAGTCCACTCTGAAGAACATCCCACCCAGACCCTATCCTCATAACTCTGCATTTACCATGAGTGATCCATCTAGCTTGCACATCCTTGGACAGTGCAGGCAATTTAGCATGGCCGATCCACCTCGACATGCACATCTTTGGACTTATGGGAGGAAACCCACACAGACATAGGGAGAATGTGCAAACTCCACACAGGGACCATGACCCGAATTGAACCCCAGGTCCCTGGTGCTGTGAGGCAGCAGTGCTGATTTCTGAGCCCCTATGAAACATGGACAATAGTTCTCACGCACAGGCAAGACAATGACAGAAAATAGTTCAACTGCTGAAATGTTACTGGGAAGCACAGCTCATTCTAGAATTGAAGGAAAGCCAGTTTTAGAGTTCAGGAGTTTGTTTAGCAACTGTCAGTTTTGTAGGTAACATTCCCGTGTCCTCACATCATTGCCTGGTGAAACCCTACAGCTAATTAACACAGCTCAGCTTTCTTCAAATGAATCACATGGAAGAAATCAAAGGTTCAATATGAGAAGCCGCCATTGATTTGGAAAACACTAAGGGTGAGTAAGAGAAGAAACTTAACCAGTATTTGCTGTCATAGAGATGCACATCATGGAAACAGTTCAACTCGTCCAGACTGACCAGATATCTTAAATTAATCTAGTTCCATTTGCCAGCATTTGGCCCCTACCCCTCTAAACCCTTCCTATTCACTTTCCACCCAGATGCCTTTTAAATGTTGTAATTGTACCAGCCTCCACCATTTCCTCTGGCACCACATTCCATATGCGCACCACCTCCTGTGTGAAAAAGTTGTTCCTTGGGTCCCTTTTAAATATTTCCCCTCTCACCTTAAACCTATGCCTTCTGGTTTTGGACTTTGTTATCCTGGGGAAAATACCTTCACTACTCACCCTATCCATGCCTCTCATGATTTTATAAACTTCTATTACCGCTCAGCCTCCGACATTGCAAGGAAAATAGCCACAGCCTATTCAGTCTTGCCCTATAGCTCAAACTGTCCAACCCTGGGAACGTCATTGTAAATCTTTCCTGAACCCTTTTAAGTTTTACAGCATCCTTCCTATAGCAGGGAGACAAAATTTGAACACAGTATTGCCAAAGGTGGCCTCACCAATGTCCTGTACAGCCACAACATGACCTCCCAACCCCTATACTCAATGCACTGACCAATAAAGGCAACATAACAGTGAGTCTAATAGTGCTTGCTGCCATTTGCTGCAAATGGCTCAGTTACTTAAGATGATGGGGACATGGTGGAATGACGTATGCATGTTTAAACACAATATCCAAAAGCCTGCTTTCCTTACTCAGCCACCGAACGCACAAAGGCAGCACCTCACTTTTGAGTTCAACTCTGAAAATGATGCAAGGACATGGTCACAGGGTTGTTGTAATTCTGTGGCCTCTGGCTCGTGGTCAAATGACTTGCTTATTCTCTCTCGTTGTCTCTGTGTGGGCAGGTTGGAGCACAGACTCCTGGCTCACTCAACATGAACCTTTACTACTATTAAAAATTAGTGTGTTTGTGTGTTTAGTGAAACGCTGATACAGTGGCTAACTCATGACTTCGCCTCTTCCACTTCTCATGTGACGTGATACCAACATATAGCTGCAGCAGGGATAGCGATTGCTTCAGCCAAATGGCACTTTTGATGGACAAATCTACAACGCAATGGCCTTTTTGATGGACAAATCTACAATGCAATGGCCTTTAAAGTCACTGTTGTGAGTGTGTGGGTTTGAGGAGTCATGAGTTCAAAGGTCACTCTTGTGGGCATGTGGGTTGCATGAGGAGTCACAAATTCTCCAAACCAGAGAAGTGCCTGACCTTTGAAACAACGGAAAAGCGGGCAAAAGGAAATGTTTCACAGCGAGATACTGGGGAAGAAAATTGATAGCCAGCCAGAACCAATATTCAGTAAGCAAAGAATAGAAATAGCCAGTAGGATCAAGGAAATTATCTTGAAAATAGTCTGTGTGACGTCCTGGTGCAGGCTGTTTTTGCAAATATAGTTTATGCAATTTATCTGCTGATTAAAGCCACCCATGTCTCTTGACTATTAATCCACAGGCCCATATAATGTCCTGGGGACCCAGGTTCGAATCCTGCCATGGCAGAAGTTGGAATTTGAATTTAATCAAAAAAAAATGGTTTTAAGAGTTTAATGATGACCATGAATCCACTGCCAGTTGTTGGAAAATCTGATCTGGTTCACCAATGCCCTGAAGGGAAGGAAACTGCCATCCTTACCTGGTCTGGCCTACCTGTGACTCCAGACCCAGAGCAATGTGGTTGACTCTTAACTGGCGTCAATAAATGTTGGCCTATTCAGCGATGCCCACATTCCATGAATGAATAATAAAGTATGCTTCTTGTACACATCCTACACTGTCGTTCCTGCTCACTGACTTGTAAATGACTCCCATTGGTGACTTCTTTCTCATATGATTCCCCATCTCCACCACATCGATTCTCCATCCTGACTTCCCAAAGATCATCACCAACTATTCCACCAATGTCATCTTTGATTAACAATGCTACCCCTCCACATTTACCTAATTCCAGGTCTTCTTCAATTTTGGATACCCCTCAATATTCAATATCTTCTTTTGTCATCCTGTAGCCACGTTAGGTAAACATTGTCATATTTATTTATTTAAGCTATTAATTTATTTACTTTGGTATGAATGCTATGCACATCTAGATACAGAGCACTTAGTTTTGTCTTTGTGTTTTCTTTGTTGTCTCCTGATCACTACGCTTACAGGTAGTGGAGTGTTTGAAAGATGCTGTTGAAGGAATCTTGGGGCAGCATGGTGGCTCAGTGGTTAGCATGGCTGCCTCACAGCGTCAGAGACCAGGTTCAATTCTGGCCCCAGGCGACTGTCTGTGTGGAGTCTGTACTGCGTGGGTTTCCTCCGGGTGCTCCAGTTTCCTTCCACATTCCAAAGATGTGCAGGTTAGGTAAAATGGCCTTGCTAAATCGCCCCATATTGTCCAGGGGTGTGTGGGTTGACAGTGGGAAATGCAGTGTTACAGGGGTAGGGTAGGTCTTGGTGAGATGCTCCGTGGATGTGGACTGAATGACTGACTTCTACACTGTAGGGATTCTATGATTTTTATAAGTTACTGCACCACAATATTCATTAATATGTACCCTTACATACTCTGTCTTTCCCTGCTAATATGTTGAAGACTTCAATCAGATCATCCCTTAACATTCTAAATCCTTGTGAAACAGGCATAATTTAGACCAGGGTTTCATAAAACTGTAGTGTAACCTCTGCACCCTTATACTCCAGCCCTCTCGATATAAAGACCAGCATTAGCTTTCTTGATTATTTTCTGTACCCTTGTTCATGGCATTTTAGAGATGTATACACCCAAGTCCATTTGGACATCCAAGTATTTAACTTCTTGCCATCTCGAAAACACCCTGAGCTGTCCTTTTTCAGTCCAAACTCGAAAACCGCATTCTTGCTAACATTGAACTCCATCTGCCACAGTTTTGCACTTTCACTTAGTCTATCAATCTCCCCTTGTAATTTTATGCTATCATCTGGAATGTTGCCTAACTTTGTGTCATCAGCAAGTTTGGACACATGTCTTTCTACCCCATTATTCAAGTAATGAATAAATAATGTGAACAATTGAAGCCTTAACAAAGATCTTTGTGGAACACTACTGGTCACATCCTGACAATTTGAGTACGTAGCCATTATCCCTACATTCTGTGGCCCACCACTTGACCAACTTCCCAGCTATGTCAGGAATTTTCCCTCAAATCCATTGGCCTCTACTTCAGTTAATAGTCTCTTCATGTGGTATGTTATGAAATGCCTTCTGGAAGTCCATGTAAACAACATTGTCCCCTGTCCACTACTTAGTCACCTCTTCTAAAAGGTTCAATGAGATTTGTCAGTCATGACATAGCTGTCCTGAGTCCAAACCTCTCCCTGATAAACTGACAAGTTTCAAGGTGTTCAGTTACCTCAACCTTGATTAGAGACTCCAACAATTTCCTCACCACAGATGTTAGGCTAACAGTCTGTAATTCACTGGTTTTTCTCTTTCACTCTTCTTAAAATGTGGAGCAACATGTGAAACTTTTCTATTTAGCTGGAAGACTCCAATATCCAGGGAATTCTGGATATAGTTTGGGCATTTACAATAGGATCCCTGACTTCCTTTAACACCCTCAGGTGGAAACCATTGGGTCCTGGAGATTTGTCACTTTTTAATTCTATTCATTTCCTCCTCATCAATGTTTTACTTAACGTTAATTTCATTCAGTCCTGTTTCCGATCCATTACTAATTTCCTCAGGACTCCCAGCGAACTATCTTCCGTTTCTACTGTAAATACCGAGGCAAAGTAATTATTCACCATATCTGCTTTTTCCCTATACTCAGTGAAACTATCTCCACTTTCAATCTGTTGTAGGCCAGTATTGCTCCTTGCCCTTTATGTAACTACAACATTTCATCTTATTGATTTTGATGTCCCTTGCAAGTTTCCTTTCATAGTCCCTTTGCGTAGCTCTAATTATCTGCTCAGTGGCCCTTCCTACCTTTCCCTTTTGGCAGGATATGTGCTGCAGTTTGCATTTTTGTAAGGCCAGGGACCTGGGTTTGATTCCAGCCACAGGCAACTGTGTGGAGTTTTTACATTCTTCCTGTGTCTGCATGGGTTTGCTCTGGGTGCTCTGATTCCTCCTATAGTCCAAAGGTATGCACGTTAGTTTGATTGGTAAGGACTCCCCCATAGTGACCAGGGATGTGCAGGCTCGGTGGGTTAGCCGTGGGAAATGCAGAGTTACAGGAATAGGGTAGGGGTTGGGTTTGGATGGGATGCTCTTTAGAGGGGCTGAATGGTTTGCTTCCACACAATAGGGATTCTACAATTCTTTCTTTTGGTTTTATGCTGGGTCTTATTTCCTTGGCCTATATCCCTGAACAGCTTTGCTTAACAAAAATCTAACCATCTCAGATTTAAAATTAATAACTGATTGAGCATCCACTGCCATTTGTGGGAGAAATTTGCACCCTTATGTGTGGGATCATCTGTCCTGAATGGTGTGGCCCTATTTCGTGTGGGGAATTAGCTCAAATGATGGAGCGCTTGCTTAGCACGCAAAAGGTGGTGGCTTCGATGCTCATGTTCTCCACTTTGGTTTTAGACACAGTGGCTCAGTGGTTAGCACTGCAGCCTCACAGCGCCAGGGGCCCAGGTTCGATTCCACCCTCGAGTGACTGTCTGTGCGGAGTTTGCACGTTCTCCCCGTATCCGAGTGGGTTTCCTCCGGGTGCTCCGGTTTCCTCCCAGAGCCCAAAGACGTGCAGGGTAGGGGGATTAGCCATGCCAAATGGCCCTGTAGCGATGCCTGCATTAGGTGAGTTTGGGGAATGGGTCTGGTTGGGATGTTCTGAGGGTCGGTGTGGACTAGTTGGGCCAAGGGGCCTGTTTCCACACTGCAGGGATTCTGTGGCAAATTCTCAGACTTTGCCTCCTAGTGTCTACAAGTGTTTCTAGACACCCAGAGTCATGTGGTAACTGCCCTCAGGGCGATTAGGGAGAGGCAATAAATGCTGGTTTAACCAGAGACACACTCATCCTGTGAATGAATTTAAAAGAAATACCACTGAAGTCTTGTCACAGATGGACTGTAAAGAGTTTGCATCCAATAGGCAAATTATTAGCATTTTCCAAAACAGCAGGGTTTGATCAGGCCCAGTCAGGTTAGACTGTAGCGTTGTCAATGCAATTTCTGCATCCTCCATTCAGACAACATTGAGCACCTGTTTGATGCATGCACACTTTCTGGTAGCCAAAATTGTATGTATGCTTGTGCGGGCCAAATAGCAAATATGCCACAAAGTTCACCACAATGTCATCTGTATCTCTGTGCCCTGTACTGTGCAGGTGCATCTCTGTCATGGTGAGCAGAGAAAACAGAGAAACATCAGTAAATGCAACCTCTCAACTTCTGTATTGGCATCTTCCATGAACCATTACATGCTGAAGACACCCAGTAGCAATGCATAACAGTGTGCTAACTTGGGAAACCCCCAATTCTTAAATAAACTTTTCAGGGACTTCCAGAGACAGATTCCAGCACCCGACATCAAAAAGGTTCATTTTTGCAGGCGTCAGCCAATCAGAGCAATGAATCATTCTCATTATCTGCAGATCTATCATCGGCAGACAAACCGTTTTGTCCTGCCATGGGTGGGGTTTTTTTTGTCTTTGGCAGTCAGCAGATGGATGATGGCAAAGGTTGCTCTCAAACGTATCCTGTCTACTTCAAAGCACCAACAATTTTGAAAAATGTCTAAAAAAATTTGCATCTCGAAAATGCCTCTAACAGTGCAGCGGTCTCTCTAAACATCACTCAGCCAAAGTTACCTGCTTAAATCTCAAGTGGTGGTGGTATTTTCTACTCAAATGCATCCACTCAATTTTTCCTTTCAGGCCATATCATTTTTGATTTAATTTTTTTCCTGCCACATGTACCTAAGTACAGTGAAAAGTTTTGTTTTGCATGCAATACAGGCATACCATACCTGTATACCATACTAAGCGAATTAGGGTAGTAGAACAGAGTGAGGAATGCAATGTTATAGCCACAGAGAAGGTGGACAAAGAGTGAGATCAGTATTAAATTTAAAATTTGATTTAAAATTTGACCAACTGCAGTCAGGAATGTTACAGTCCCTTGTAAATAAGTGGAAAGTCTCACATGTAATATTCCCCAATATGGAATAATAGAATTGTAGAATCTTACAGTACTGAAGGGGAGCATTCGGCCCATCATGTCTGTACTAGCTCCCAAAAGATCAACCCAGCTTGTTCCATTCTCCAGCTCTATCTCCATATGTCTCTAAATTCATCACTTTCAAATATATACCTAGCTCTGTTTTGAAACATCCACCCCCCAACTCTCCAAGGCAGCACATTCCAAATCCTAACAAGTCTCTGAGTAAAGATGTTTCTCACCATCTCACTCCTAGTTCTCTTGTTGATAATTTTTAAATTATGACTCCTAGTTACTGATATGCCAACTAGTGGTGACAGAGTTTCCTTCTTTACCCAGTCAAAAATTGTTCATAATTTTGAGCACCTCAATAATGTCACCTCTTCTCCACTCCAAAGAGAATAAGCACAATTTCTCTAATCTTTCATTGTATCTAAAACTCATTGAATCATTTAAGTAAATCTCCGTTGAACTTTCTCTAAGGCTTTAACAGCCTTCCTTAAGTAAGGCGCCCAGAACTTAATGCAATATTCGAAGTGTGATCTGACTAATGACTTGTAGGGGTGTAACCTGACTTCCTTATTTTTACACTCTGTACCTCCATTTATGAACCCGAGGATCCTTCTTAAGCCTTCTCAGTAGCTGTTTCAACTTGCCTGGCCTTTCTCAGAGAATCATGCACATGAATCCCAAAGTCCCTCTGCTCCTGTATTCTCCTCAACGTTTTGCCATTGAGCCTGTATTGTCAGTCCACAAATTTTCTACCAAAATGCATTACCTCACATTTCACTGCATTAACATTCATCTGCCAGCTGTCTGCCCATTTGGCCAACTCATCGATGTCCCTCTGTCGTCGTTCAGCATCTTCCTCACAATTCATTATTCTCCATAGCTTAGTCTCATCTGCAATTTCAAGATTTTGCCCTCACACCCATCTCCAAATTGTTCATGTCAATCAGGAAAAGCAAGGGCTCTAACATTGTTGGGGAGCATCACTTTCAACTCGCCAGCTATCTGAAAATTGGCCACCTATGTCTACCCTCTCTTCCTGTCTTGCAACTAACTTCTAATCCACACTGCCAAGGTCTCATCAATCCCAAACAGTTCTAATTTGTTGACCAAACTCCATATGGCACTGTATCAAATGCTTTCTGAAAGTCCAAATATACAACATCCACAACCATACCCTCGTCTAACTGCCTTAGTCACCTCATCAAAGAAATCAATTCAATATCATAGAATCCCATCAATGTGGAAGGAAGTCATCCAACGCATCGAGTCTACGCATACCTTCCAAAGAGCATCCCACCCAGACCAGCTCCCAACCATCCTATCCCTGTAAACCTGCATTTCCAGTGGCTAATCCACCTAATCTGCACATCCCTGGATACTTTAGACAATTTAGCACGGTCAATCCACCTAACCTGCATATCCCTAGACACTATGGACAATTTAGCACGGCCAATCCACCTAACCTGCACATCCCTAGACACCATGGGCTATTTAGCATGGCCAATCCACCCTAACCTGACATGTTTGGACTGTGGGAGGAAACCGGACTGCCCAGAGGAAACCCACACATACACAGGGAGAATGTGCAAACTTCACACAGACAGTCACCTGAGGCTGGATTTGAACCTGGGTCCCTGGCGCTGTGAGGCAGCAGTGCTAGCCACCATGCCACCAAAATTTGTCAGACACTGCCTGCCTTGACAAAACCATGTTGACTACCTACTTTTAACTTATTTTTTTCTCTCAGCGCATATTTATCTTATCTCATATTATGGCTTCCATCAGTTTTCCCATCATTGATGTCAGGTTGACCGTTCTGTAGTTTCCTGCGTTATCATTTGCCCCTTTCGTAAACAACGGCGTCACATTTGCAGTCCTCCAGGCTCCTGAGGCTAATCCTGCCTTCAGAGAGGCCTGGAAAATTTCCGTTGACAACTCCACAATTTGAAGCCTTAGCTCTCTCAGCAATCCAGGAGGTGCATCATCTGAGTCTGGCGATGTCTGTACTTGGTGCTTTGTTAGCATCTCTTCTTTATCTGTTACCCCATCAACCAGTTGCTCGGCATCCATACTTTCAATTAGGCCACTGTCACCATCTTCCAATTTGATAAAGCCAGAGATAAAATATTAATCTTGTACCTCTACCATGTCTTTTGCTTCAGTGAGCAGTTTACTCTGCATGGTCCTTCTGGGCCCTTCTCTATCCTTCAGTAATCTTTTACTATTCATATGTCTGAAGAATATTTAACTTGTTGTTTTAGTGTAGGCTGCCGTGCTTTCCTCATGCTTTCTCCTAGCTGTCCTTATTCCAGCCTACGTCTGAGGTACCCTTCGTGATCTGTATTCAGGCCTTCACGTTGTGGCAGCTTGAACTCTGACCCACAGTGAGATGGGAGATTCTCGCCTTTCGTCTTTCACGCACACACCTCTACAACGGTCCGGATTGTTGTGGAGGTGACAAGGGTGTTGGTTAGCAGCTAGAGAACTGGGAAGAGTCCTATGTTCCCCCTTTAGGGAAGGCTTCACTACAGCATGTTCCTTCAAACCGTTGACAGGTCAGTGTCGGTGACTACCCAATGCAGGACCAAGGGTCCCAGGGCAGTTAGGGGATGGAGTGTTGCTTGCGGGGGTGCTGCAGGTGGTGAGGACGGCACAGAAATCCCATTCGCCAAGAGCTGCCCGCCAATCAGAGGTCATTATCTCTATTGAGAGGCACGGTGGCTCAGTGGTTAGCACTGCAGCCTCACAGCGCCAGAGACCCAGGTTCGATTCCAGCCTCGGGCAACTGTCTGTGCGGAGTTTGCACCTCCTCCTCGTGTCTGCTTGTGTTCCCTCCGGGTGCTTCAGTTTTCTACCAACGACCAAAGATGTGCAGGCTAGGTGGATTGGCCATGCTAAATTCCCCGTAAAGGGGTGTGTGGGTTATAGGGGGATGGGTCTGGGTGGAATGCTCCAAGGGGCGGTGTGGATTTGTTGGGCCGAAGGGCCTGTTTCCACAACGTAGGGAATCTAATCTAATCTTAACTAAAAGATTACGTACTGTGGGTGCTGGAAATCTGACACAGATACAGAGGATGCTGGAGAAACTCAGCAGGTCTGGTAACACCTGTGGAGAGAAAGCAGAATGAACCTTTCAAGTCAGGTATGACTCTACTTCAGCACAGTAAGGGGTTAAAAAGTTGTGGTTTTGATGAATAAATTCTAAAAAGATTAGACAGGGTCAGCACAGGAAGGATGCTCCTTATGACCAGGGAGTCCATACCAGGGATCACAGTCTAACAATATAGTGTAGATCATTTTAGGACCAAGATGAAGAGGACTTTTTTTATTCAGAGAGTGGTGAGCCTGTGGGATTATCTGCCAGAGAAAGTGGTTGAGGCCAAACATTGAATGTTTTCGAGAAGAAATTAAATATAGTTCTTAAAGCTGAAAGCATCAAAGCATATGGGAGAAAATGGGAAACAGGGAACTGAGTTGGATGATCATCCGAGGTTATATTGAATGGTGGAGCAGGCTCAATAGCCTGAATGGCTGACTTCTGCTCTTATTCTCTGTGTTTCTATGACAAATACAAAGGAGGAGTGAGGAGAACACATGGTATGGAAGCACAGAGCAAAACACAAAGGAGTTGTTAATTTTTACAAAAGAGAATGAAAGATGTAAAATGGGTGTAAACGAATGGGTGAAAGGGAGAGAATGGGTCCTCTCTGCTGACACCTAAGGAAACAAAACTCAAAGGGTGTAAGTGGAGATGTAAGAAAATTAGTAGGCTGCCGTGATGCTCTGAAGTTGAAACTCTATATTAACCAGCAGCAACCCGTGGTCCAAGATAAGTTCTGGATCCCAGGCAAGAGGTCAGTGCTGATGGGAGGGCTTGTCATGGGGTGAGGGCCTCAAGGAGAAAGTTCAACCACCAGGCCAGGAGGCAGGCAGCCAATGGACCCCTCTTTAAGGATGCTGAGTCCCTCTTTCAGGCACCAATTCAGGGTCTCCACAAGGTGCACCTGTGCCCAGTACTCAGTGAACACTCACAGCAGTGGAATGGGGCACACAAAAGGACCTCAGTTCCCAGTAGGGTGAGGGGGCCACTGTTACTGAATGCACTGTGTTTCCACCTCTAGCCTCCAAACAGATGAAATGCCTTTCCTTGCCACCGAACCCATCACAGAGGTAACTGCATGACTCCACCCATTGTTCCAACCTTGGTAAATTTCAGATACTTGTTCATATGCAAACCTTGGGTCACTTTGCAAAAGTTCTGGCTGCTTTTCATCATCATGTGAAAAGGATAAAATATAAAAACATCCTGTGCAAAGTCCCTGAGGTGCTGGAAAGCAACCCAAACATCTGAGACTTCTGCATATGTCTTTCTTTCTGTATCAAAGGTGCTAAAAGAATGTAAGCTATTGTTTTGCCTACCTCAGCACTGTTCAACATCCTTCTCGGTCTGACATATCAAGACTAGAGGAGAAGCAGGAAGTTGTCACCTTCACAATATTAAACATCATCAAATCTCCTTTCCCAGCTCCCATTCCTAGTCATCCCATCGAGCATCTAACATTCCTGAGTCCAGTGAGAAAGACAGTCTCACATTTAGATACTGTCTTTTACAAACTCCAGACCTTCCCAACGTGCGTTACAGATGATTTATGCTTCCAAACGTTTGTAACGTAGGAAGCAGGGTAATCACAATTCATACACAGCTAGATTCTGGCAATGTGCTAGGAAATGATTTGTTTCTATGATGCTGATTGAATGATTGCAGGGACTCCAAGCCACTTTGGAGAACTGCCCCAATCTTCTGCAAAATAATGCTGTGAAATCTTGTACTTGGAAAGACAGCCAAGACCTCAGTTTGATGCCTTCCCTGAACGTTGGCATCTCTGTCAGTTTCACTGCACCTCAGTGTTGGAATTGTATGTAAGCTGCTAACCAACTGGTAATAGGGAATATCTTCTCAGTGTAAGCAACACACTCACCCACCACTTTCTTTCTCTTACAGGTATATCAGTCACAAAGAAGACACACACGTGTAAGTAGATGTTCATCTTGTTTAGTCTCTCTGGTTCCAGGGTGGCAGGGAGTGGGGTGCAGTTTGAGAGAGGAATGGGGGAAGCAAGAGCCTGGACATTTGTGTATCTGAGTGGCATCCAGATGTAGTTATACAAGTCTGACCATGTGTCCAGATCATGCCGTGGGCATTTGAGAATTAATATGTGGGAGTTGGAGATGGAGATGGTGGCATGTTTGTTCAGGGTGGCGCAATGGCTTAGTGGTTAGCCCTGCTGCCTCCCAGGACTAGGGACCCACGTTCGATCCCACCCTCAGGTGACTGTCTGTGTGGAGTTTGTACATTCTCCCTGTGTCTGCAAGGGTTTCCTCCAGGTGCTCCAGTTTCCTCCCACAGTCCAAAGATGTGCAGGTTAGGGTGGATTGGTCATGCTAAATTGTCCATAGTGTCCAGGGATGTGTAGGTTGAGTAGATTAACCATAGGAAATTTAATGGGACAGATTTGGAGTATGGCTCTGGGTGGGATGTGCTCGGAGGGTCAGTGAAGACTTGATGGGTTGACATGCCGGCTTTGGCACTGAAGGGATACTGTGATTCTATGTACTAGCTGTGCATTGGTGATGGGAGAAGTCCCTGTGTTGAAAACTGGATACTAGCCATGTGGTGCTAACTGGAAATCAGAAGTAGTAAATTGCATTTCTGCTTACTAAATGTCATTGATCATACAGTCTGAGCGTTTTCACAATTTGAACATGTGAATTTTAACCTTCTCGATGCACTTGATGATAAAATAGCCAACGGAAATGTCGAGCGAGTGTTTTTAGACCCACATGGTAGCTACTTCTTCGGTTACTAAATGGTGGCATGTCTTTGTTAATTAAGTGTGTGCTGGCTGAGTGCATTGACTTGTATCTTGTGTGAAGTGCCTCCCACTGCAACCAAAGTGAAGAGCTAAAACAATGTGATTGTCGTATCAGCTGAAATTAGTCAGTATTGTGCACTGACAGTACTGTGCTGTGTTCCAGAGCTCCTGGTGCAAACCACTCTTTGGTTTTTCAGGGGATTTTTTAATGATCACTGGTAAAAAAAATTACCAGAAATGCTGCCTCAATGTGTTTTTCCAATTAAGGTAAGGGTTTTGCTCATATTTTTCATTTCCAAAGAGGTAGTATCCTAACATTAGACAACTTGCTAAGTTCTTGCTTCTGGAATTGATTTTGTTGTCTCTCTGAGCAATCTACATGGCTCACAGCTTTTTGGAGGGCTGGGCAAGTCTTAATGTTATTGCATATGCTGAATTGAAAATTCACATTTCAGATTTACGCTGGATTCAGGAGAGATCCCTGGTGCCTTTTTGTGACTGTGCTGAAGAGCCCTTTCAGAATCTTATATGAGATTCGATTTGATTTGATTTGATTTGTTGTAGTCAAGTGCACCTAAGTACAGTGAGAAGTTTTGTTTTGCAAGCAGTACAGGCAGATCAGAGAAAAACAAGGACATACATCATAGGGTGCTTAGACAGAGTGAGGCATACAAGGTTGTACTGCACAGGAGGTGCACTGAGCAAGATGAACATTAGCAAGATCAACATTATTTGTAGTCAGAGAGGCCCATTCAGCAGCCTAATAACGGCAGGGAAGAAGCAGTTCTTGAACCTGTTGGTCCATGTGTTCAAGCTTCTGTATCTTCTGCCTGATGGAAGAGGTTGTAGGGTTGGGAGACGGTTTGATGATGTTGGCGGCTCTTCTGTGGCAGCGAGCCATGTAAATAGAGTCCATGGATGGAAGATTGGCTTCCATGATGGTCTGGGCTGTGCACACACCTTCTGTAGTTTCTTACGTTCCTGGGCAGAGCAGTTGCTGTACCAGGCCGTTATACACCCGGACAGTATGCTTTCAATAGTACATCTGCAAAAATTGGTGAGGGCCCTTATGGATGTGCCAAATTTCCAGAGCCTCCTGACCAAGAACAGGTATTGTTGTGTCGTCTTGACTGTCACATCTACTCAGGAGGCCTGGGACAGATTTTTGGTATTTGCACCCCTAGGAGCTTAATGCTTTTGACCGTCTGCACCACAGCTCTGTTGAAATGGATAGGAGCATGTCCTCCCCCTTTCTTCCTGAAGTCAATGATCATGTTTTAATGAGATCGTCGCACATTCTTCTAAACCCTTGCAAATATAGGTTTAAGTTATTCAGTCTCTCATTACGGGAGAACCTCCCTACTCTCAGAGACCAGTCTGGTGAAACATTGTTCCAATACCTCCAAGGTACTTGTACTATTCATTAGGTATCCAAACTACCCACAGTACTCCAGGCATGGTGTTACTAAAGCCCGATACAATCATAGTGAGATTTCTTAATTCTAGTATTGCAATCCGCTTCAAATATTACAAAAACAAATTGCCATATGTCTTCCCACTTCCTACAGACTAAGGGGGTGGCCATGGGCACCCGCATGGGCCCCAGCTATGCCTGCCTCTTTGTAGGTTACGTGGAACAGTCCCTCTTCCGCACCTACACAGGCCCCAAACCCCACCTCTTCCTCCGGTACATTGATGACTGTATCGGCGCCGCCTCTTGCTCCCCAGAGGAGCTCGAACAGTTCATCCACTTCACCAACACCTTCCACCCCAACCTTCAGTTCACCTGGGCCATCTCCAGCACATCCCTCACCTTCCTGGACCTCTCAGTCTCCATCTCAGGCAACCAGCTTGTAACTGATGTCCATTTCAAGCCCACCGACTCCCACAGCTACCTAGAATACACCTCCTCCCACCCAACATCCTGCAAAAATTCCATCCCCTATTCCCAATTCCTCCGCCTCCGCCGCATCTGCTCCCACGATAAGACATTCCACTCCCGCACATCCCAGACGTCCAAGTTCTTCAAGGACCGCAACTTTCCCCCCACAGTGATCGAGAACACCCTTGACCGCGTCTCCCGTATTTCCCGCAACACATCCCTCACACCCCGCCCCCGCCACAACCGCCCAAAGAGGATCCCCCTCGTTCTCACACACCACCCTACCAACCTCCGGATACAACGCATCATCCTCCGACACTTCCGCCATTTACAATCCGACCCCTCCACCCAAGACATTTTTCCATCCCCACCCCTGTCTGCTTTCCGGAGAGACCACTCTCTCCGTGACTCCCTTGTTCACTCCACACTGCCCTCCAACCCCACCACACCCGGCACCTTCCCCTGCAACCGCAGGAAATGCTACACTTGCCCCCACACCTCCTCCCTCACCCCTATCCCAGGCCCCAAGATGACATTCCACATGAAGCAGAGGTTCACCTGCACATCTGCCAATGTGGTATACTGCATCCACTGTACCCGGTGTGGCTTCCTCTACATTGGGGAAACCAAGCGGAGGCTTGGGGACCGCTTTGCAGAACACCTCCGCTCAGTTCGCAACAAACAACTGCACCTCCCAGTCGCAAACCATTTCCACTCCCCCTCCCATTCTCTAGATGACATGTCCATCATGGGCCTCCTGCACTGCCACAATGATACCACCCGAAGGTTGCAGGAACAGCAACTCATATTCCGCCTGGGAACCCTGCAGCCATATGGTATCAATGTGGACTTCACCAGTTTCAAAATCTCCCCTTCCCCCACTGCATCCCTAAACCAGCCCAGTTCGTCCCCTCCCCCCACTGCACCACACAACCAGCCCAGCTCTTCCCCCCAACCCACTGCATCCCAAAACCAGTCCAACCTGTCTCTGCCTCCCTAACTGGTTCTTCCTCTCACCCATCCCTTCCTCCCACCCCAAGCCGCACCCCCATCTACCTACTAACCTCATCCCACCTCCTTGACCTGTCCGTCTTCCCTGGACTGACCTATCCCCTCCCTACCTCCCCACCTATACTCTCTCCACCTATCTTCTTTTCTCTCCATCTTCGGTCCGCCTCCCCCTCTCTCCCTATTTATTCCAGTTCCCTCACCCCATCCCCCTCTCTGATGAAGGGTCTAGGCCCGAAACGTCAGCTTTTGTGCTCCTGAGATGCTGCTTGGCCTGCTGTGTTCATCCAGCCTCACATTTTATCATCTTGCCATTTGTCTTTGTAATTGTTTACTGTACCAGCATGCAAACTTTCTGGATTCTCCTAACTTTCTGAGCTCCAAGTCTCTTTGATCATAAACATTTACAAGCTTAACACCTTTTAAGTGCTTTATGCATTTCTGTTCTTACAACCAAAGTGATTGCTTCATGGTTTGCTGCATTGGACTCCACAGCGTGGCCCAGTCATTTAACTTGTATGGCCCCTCTGTCGGTCCTCCGCACAGCCTACACTGGTCATAGTCACAGCCTGTCAACTTGAACATGAGCCATTTATACCAATTTTCTATTTGTGACTGCAACTGAACCGAATTTTAGGGAAATTGGTAAACTATAGCTGCAGCATCTACGTTCTCTCGTAGAGTTGTGTGTTATAGGCTGTCAGGTATGTGCTGGGTTTAAATCTCTTAAATTTTTGAATTGCTGTTTTTTACAGAGAAATGACTGCAATATTACACTGTCATAGGGGCATCTACTTGCAATATTACAGGGGATCGCGAGGGAATCTATTTGCAATATTACAAGGAATCATGAGGGCATCTGTCAACAATATTACAGGGGATCATGAGGGCATCTGTCAACAATATTACAGGGGATCATGAAGGAATCTATCAGCAATATTCCAAGAGATCACAAAGGAATCTGCAGTATTTCAGGAAATCACGAGGGAATTTGTCTGTAATGATAGAGGGGATCATGAGGGTATCTGCCTGTAATGTAAAGAGAGATCCTGAGGAAAGCTCTCCGAATCATTAGCAGAAATCAAAGCATTTACAAATATACACATTATCAGCATGTGAAACAATTGCTTCGGATTCCCTACTTCTCACTTTGTCTTTCCTTGTGCCAAGAATTGGAACAAACATCAGACGCTCGGTTTGAAGCAATGGGCTTGTTGCTGAAAAGACAAAGAAGAATGGCCCCATGATTTATTGTGTCCTGCAATCATAATGTACAAGTCTGTGTAATGGTTCCTTTGGGTATTCAGATGTTACATTGTAGAGTGTGAGCAACATGAATTGATTTATCAGTGATTTATGGAGAGTCCCTGAACAGAAAGGGCACCAGTAAACTATTTGTTTGCTGTATGTGATACCTCTGAGAAAATTGCTTATTGCTGAACAAAGAATAGTTGTGCTGGGACTGGTGAAGAGCTGCAGTCTTTGAGAGACGCATAGGTGCCTTTTAGTTAATTCACTTTTGCAGAATGCAGTTATTTAGAGGTCATGGGCACTTGATTGGAAACTCGGAGGTCAAAATCAGCAGGAAGTCAAATTGAAGTCATCGAAAGCCTGGCTGTTGATTGTTTAACACCAGATTCTCATGAAAACTTTTCAGTAAATTAAGTATCTCCCCAGCCTCTCTGACATTGTGAGCCCCTGTACCTGAGCCGAGATTACGACATCCATCCTGGTGTCACAGTGTGTGACCCGTACCAATCCCGGTATTAAAGTCCTCTCTCTGTTCCAATTCTGAGGCTTTAATGACTGATTGATTAGTATCTGCATCAGGGCCCAATTAACTGTAATTTTTCTTGCTGAGTTTCCTCAAGGTACAACGCATCTTAGAATTATACCAGTGCTGAAGAAATTTTCCTATCTCCATCTGATTGACTTGCCATGAATCTTCATCTATCGTCGTACATAAATAGATTGAATAAGCAGGGACCTACCTTATTACAGCAGCTTTTAGTAATCAAACAATAGTGAGATGATAAGTTATTGAATAAAGCTGAAGACAGCCAATAAATCCAATATTGGCAGATCCAGAGGTTGTAAAGAAATGGATTCTGAAATCTACAAAAGTTTACATTTTAATTGACAACTTATCTCGAGCTTTTAGGAATGAAATATCTATGTATCTAGGCCAAGTATAACACAAAGCTTTTAATTAACATCATCTTTTCCATGTGCATAGGGGATAAAGAGTTTCAAGAGACAGAATAGAATTGCCTCTGATGAAGAGTCACCTAGACTCAAAACAGTAGCTTGCTATCGGCTCATGGATGCTGCCTGATCCGCTTTATTTTCAGTATAGATTCCAGGATCTGCAGTAATTTACTCCTAGAACAGATTTTGATTTAGGTTTTATTGTCGTGTGTACTCAAATACGGGGTACAAGAGCACAGGGAGAAAGTGCACAATATCGTCACACATGGCACCAGCTTAGGCACAAAGTCGCTGGGTACAAAATCTTAGTTACAGAAATGGAATAAGTTAAAAAGGTCAGCGTTACAGTCTCCTTAGCATGAAAGTAGAAAAATAAAGAAATAAAATTTAAAATTCAAACATTCCAGTCCTTTCTTAAGCCATGGGCCTGCAGATGGTCCACGCTGGGCTTTCCTCAAAATGGCTGACTGTTGCCTGCATTGGGCTAAGACCCACCTATATTCACCAATCACCTTCACCGCTGACCACTCCCTACTGACCTCCATTGGACATGCCAGGCTTTATGCCACTCGCAAGGCTTCAGCACCAACCCCTCCCTCCCAACGCCCCTACTGACCTCCATCGGGCATGCATGTAAGATTTGACCAGAGGGAATTTGTAGCTGAGGAGATTTGGCTTGGTTGGAGGAGAACAGGCAGACAACAGATTGAGGACAATTAGGTGGAAAATGAAAGAAGGCTGTACAGAAATATTTGCACATATACAGATCCCTCATGTGACTCCAGACCCTTCATTTGGTTGAGTCTAAGCTGCCCCCTGGGTAATTAGGGTAATACATTTCAGCACAGCCTGACTATATCAATAACTACACTATAAGACACATGTTATGTAGGCAATGTATAAAGTCGGGCTAGTAGCAATGTGTTAATGAGTGACCAAAATAATTTGGTTATTTGTAATAAGTATTAGCCCGTAGCACCGACTATTACAAAGTGCTGGAAACGGGGTCTGACGGGTCTGAGAAAAATTCCCTCCCTCATGATTTTCTCCCTGTACAAACACAATGCTGAATGCAAAATACCAACAGCACAGATTCTGAGAAAGTTAAAGCATAAGAAAGTGTTAACAAGAAAAGATCATTCAGTTCATTACAGCAATAGCTTCATAAACATGAGAAGGTGATCTTTGAATTTGAATTAGTCTATTTGAATAGTCAAGTCTCTAACGCTTGATCCATCTAACTTACACATCCCTGGACACTACTGGCAATTTAAGCACGGCCAATCTACCTAACCTGCACATCCTTGGACTGTGGGAGGAAACCAGAGCACCCAGAGGAAACCCACACAGGCACGGGGGAGAATGTGGAAGCTCTACACAGACAGTTATCCAAGACTGGAATTGAACTTGGGACCCTGGTTCTGTGAAGCAGCAGTGCTAACCACTGAGCCACCATACCAAAGTGCCACACTCTATGTTAGCAGCTTAGCTTTGTCCCGTGTGCCATAACCTGAGCATATTTCATAAAAAGTAAAAGAGATACAGATGCTGAAAATGAAAAACAAAAGCCGAAGTTACTGGAAATGCTCCTCTGGCAGCATCTGTGTAGAGAAATCAGGATCGCTGGACCCGAAACGCTAACTCTGATTTTCTTTCCACAGATGCTGCCAGGCCTGCTGAGCTTTTCCAACAACTTCTGTTTCTCGGCATACTGTCCTTGGGAAGTGAATTCAACTTGAAAGCCACGGTTCGATCTTCTTCCATCACATTTTCAACAAGTGCATCTAAAAGTTCTTTCTTCCCTCATGTCACCTTGGGGTTCTTTTGCCAAACAGTTTAAACCCATGTTCAGTCTTTGACTTTCTTTCAGTCAGAAAAAGACAACCATTAATCTCTCTTCCCTGTTTCCTGTATCCAAATTCACGTGTATGCTGCCAATATCCCTTTTTTTTTGCATGAGTCTTGTTTTCTTTTGCCAACTGTATTATGTGGTGCTGAGACAAATGCTTTTTGGAGATGCATGTGCACCATATTGACCAGTTCTGAAGAATGGTAACCGGCCAAATGCTGGCAAACGTGACCAGATTAATTTAGGATATCTGGTTGCCGTGGATGAGTTGGACTGAAGGTTCTGTTTCTGTGCTGTACAACTTATGACGCAAAACATTAACTCTCCACCTGCTGAGATGATCCAGCAATTTCTGCATTTGTTTCACATTTCCAACATCCACAGCTATGGCATCGGACAGCACAGAATAGATCCTTTGGTCCAGCACTTTTATTTCTCACCGGAATACCCTCTCTGTTATCTCATCAAAATTCTCAACCATGTTATTTAAACATGAAATAAAGACAAGAAATGCTGGGATTAACAGTGTGTCTTGAGAGGGAAGCATAAGTCAAGCCTACGAGCTTTCCTCAGATCTCTGAACATCTGCATCTATGGTGAATAATTAATTGTGCTTTCTAATATCTTTACTTGATCCGTTTTTGGCCAGTTCAGTTTCAAAACTGCCTCCTCTTTCACTCTGGCTTTTGAAGCATCACCCCCTCAGCTTCCAAATGTAGCTCTCCATTTCAGTTCTTAATCAATCCCTTACCACCCTTTTACAATTATATGCCTACAGAAGATTTTTGAATTCCCTTTATGTTTGTTGCCAGTTTCTTTACTCACACTCTCTTCCTTTCTTTTCACTTCCACTCAGATTTTCTAATATTTACTTCTCTTCAAGGAGCTCTGTATTTGTGTGACAGTACTCCAACCATCTGTTAGAGCCATGGATTCCCCGCAGTGTGGAGACAAGCCATTTGGCCCAACAAATCCACACTAACACACCACCCCCCACCCTCCAAGAGCATCCCACACAGACTCATCCCCTCTATCCTATCCCTGAATTTCCCCATCGCCAATCCACCCTAACCTGCACATCTTTGGACCATGGGAGGAAACTGGAGCACCCAGAGGGAACCCATGCAGACACGGGGAGAATGTGCAAACTCCACACAGACTGTCATCTGAGGCTGGAGTTGAACCTGGGTCCCTGGCACTGTGAGGCAGCAGTGCTAACCACTGAGCCACAATGCCACCTGTTTCTTTGCCCTGTTCTTCAGATGTAGCACATCGTTTGATTGCAGTTTTGTGTTCTACTTACTGATTCCAATTTTCTCAGGCCAAATCCATTCTCCTAGGCCCAACTATCTTCAGCTGCTTGATCCATGACACGGCACAGTGGCTCTGTAGTTAGCAATGCTGCATCACAGCGCATGGGGCCTACATTCAATTCCACCCTGACGCAGCTATTTGTGTGGAGTTTGCACATTCTCCCGGTGTCTGTGCATGGGTTTCCTCCTGGTGCTCCGGTTTCCTCCCACAGTCCAAAGATGTGGGGGTTAGGGTGGATTTGCCGTGGTAAATGCAGAGTTACAGAGATGGGGTGGGTGTGGGTAGGATGGTTTTTGGAGGGTCAGTGTGGATTCGATGGGCTGAATGGCCTGCTTCCACACTGTAGAGATTCTATAAGCTGACAAGTTGAGATACCTGACAATGATTCTCCATGTTCTGCACCATTCATAACTCCACAAGTACTGAAGCAGTCCGTGTCCAAATATAACATCACATGGGCAACATCCAGGCTTTGGCTGAAAAGTGGCAAGTAACATTCACACAACACAAATACCAAGCAGTGAGAGACAGTATAACCACCACCCCTCAATATTAAATGGTGTTACCATCACTGAATCCTTCACTATCAACATCCTGGGGACTGTCGCCACATAAATACAGTAGCTACATCAGCAAGGTCAGTGGCCAGGAACTCTATGGCAAGTAACTCACCTCCTGACTCCTCAAACCCTGTCCACCATCTACAAGGCACAAGTCAGGAGTGTGATGGAATACTCCCCACTTGCCTGGATCCAACAACATTCAAGAAGCTTGATACGTCCAGGACAAAGCAGCCACTTGATTGGCCCCACATCCACAAACGTCCACTCCCTCCATCACCGACGCTCAGTGGCAGCAGTGTGCACTATCTACAAGATGCACTGCAGAAATTCACCAAAGATCCTTAGGCAGCACCTTCCAAACCCACAATCACTTCCATCTGGAAGGACAGGGGCAGCAGATGAATGGGAACACCACCATCTACAGGTTCTGCAGCAAGTCACTCACAATCGCTGCCCCTTCACTGTCACTGGGTCAAAATCCTGCAAATCTCTCCCTCATGGCATTGTGGGTCAACCCACACCAAGTAGGCTGCAGCAGTTCAAGAAGGCAGCTCACCACCTGTTTTGTCCGAATACCTTATCAGAATGTCCAGGAATATTTAACACCTAGATTTAGGCTGCTTTTGAGTCAGCCTCCATTATTGCTACAGTATCAGATTCTCACTAATCATTTCCTACAGTTTGTGTGTTTGAATTCCCTCTCTAAACGTCTCTACCTTTTTCCTCCTTGAGGGTACACCTTAAAATCTCCCTCTTTTACCAAACAATTGTTCAGCTGTCTTAATATTTCCTCATACGAATCACCATAATTTATAATCTGTGCATGAAAAGGGTCTTGCAGTCTTTCACTGTGGTGAAGTTGCTGTCTAATTTCAGGCTAATAAAATGTGAGGCTGGATGAACACAGCAGGCCCAGCAGCATCTCAGGAGCACAAAAGCTGACGTTTCGGGCCTCTGATGAAGGGTCTAGTCTCGAAACATCAGCTTTTGTGCTCCTGAAATGCTGCTTGGCCTGCTGTGTTCATCCAGCCTCACATTTTATTATCTTGGATTCTCCAGCATCTGCAGTTCCCATTATCACCGTCTAATTTCAGGCTGTTGTTATTCGAAATGTACAAGGACAGAAACCAGTGTAACAAGTAACAGTGACAAGAGATGGCAACTTGTCATCCAAACCACATACCCACACTACTTCCACACATACACACATGCACACACGCACACATACACACGTGCACGCACACACACACATGCAAGCATGCGTGCGTACACATACGTGCACACACACACATATGCGCGCGCGCGCACACACATACATGTGAATCTATGGGGTGAATTTATGTTTGCAACTACATTCTATTTTGTTCAAAAAGCACACAATTTAATAGACAGTCAGTCAATGCGGCGTTTTATAAGTTGCTACTTTAGAAATAAAACCAGTCTGACTCCAAACCAAACATAGACAGATTCTAGATGAGGTCTCACACCTAACATGTATTGTATAACTAAAATGTCACCTCTTCTTTACACTGAAAAAACCTTTAGTTCTCTCAGGACAGTGACTTGAGAGGAATTTGGGGAATTACATATACATTTTAATCAATGAAAACCTTCTAACTGATTAAAGATTTAACAGCATCTTCAGTTTGTTTAGTACCTCCTCATTAGTGGGGCGGCACTTACTTATAAATTCTGTGTCTCACTTCTCTCACTATCACCTAAAGAAGGAGTAAGACCCAAAAGCTTGTGTTTTCAAATAAATCAGTTGGACTGTAAGCTGGTGTCATGTGATTTCTGACCTTAACCAAAGAAAAACAATTGTGGATGCTGGAAATCAGAAACAAAATTAGAAATTGCTAGAGAAACTCATCAGGTCCGTCAGCAACGGTGGAGAGAAAGCAGAGTTAACTTTTCAGGTCTATTGACCCTTCTTCAGAACAGTTCAAGAAACTTTTAGCGAGAAGATCTTTGTCATTGACCTTATCTATGTCTTTTGTAATTTTATAAACCTCAATAAGATCTCACCTCAAATCTCCTACACTCCGGTGAAAAAAATCCCAGTCCATCCCGTCTATCTTTTTATCTCACACCCTCTATACCCGGCAATATCCTATTTTCTGGACCCTCTCCAGCTTAATAATATCCTTCCTCTTAAAAGGAGACCAGAACTGCACACAGTACTCCAGAAGAGTCCTCACCAATGTCCTGTACAACCTCAACATTGCATCCCTACTCCTTTACTCAAAGGTCTGAGCAATGAAGGCAAATGTGCTAAATGCCTTCTTAACCACCTTGTCTTTGCGTGACATAAGCTTCAAAGAATTACGTACCTGAAGCCCTTGGTTTCTCTGTTCTACAATTCCACTCAGTGTCCTACCATTAATTGTATAAGCCCCGGCCTTATTTGTTTTACCAAAACGCAATATCTCACAATTATCCAAATTTAACTCCATATGCTACTCCTCAGCTCATTAACCAAGATCTCTTTGTGATCTTTGATAACTTTCTTCAATGTCCACTATACCATCAATTGTGGCGTCAACTCCATGCCTCCTGTATTCTCATCCAAATCATTTGTGTAATGATAAACAAAAGTGTGGCAGGTTTTACAGAATGAATGGTCATTCAACTATCTCTCGTCTGTTTATAAGCATTTAATTTGCTCATAGTGAAAGGTCAATTGTACAAAAGCAGACTGTCTTAGACAAGCAATGGCTCAAGATATTTAAGAGGGATTTGTAATGTAGAGGAACTGTGAGTAAATATAAAGAGCTTTCACTTGTGGCTTTCTGGCCCGGGTATATGTGGGTACTACAGAGCCTGACAACAGAATTGACGGTGGTAATACAGGGTTGAATTGTATCACAAACTTCTGCAATATTCTATAAGACAGCAGCTTTGCACAAACCACATGCGCACGATCTTGATCGAGAAGTGATACGAACAATATGCATTTATCTTTGATGCAAATTTACAAGAACTCTTTTATCTGCACCGAAGGAAAACTTGGGCTCATTTAGCACACAAAGAAAATGTGAACAAAATTGCAAAAAGTGCCGACAAGACAAATCCCAGTGTGCAGAGCCTGTGCATTGTAGGGATGTAAAGATCACACACTGCCACAATAAGTCGCAGAGTGGAAACTTCTGTACTGCAATAAAACGATGTGACTTCAAGACAGCCTGCATTATTCAAGGGTGGCAGATAAGTTTGCACTTCCCCATATTAGTACTCCATTTGTGAACTGTCCATGCTTATCTTTCAGCCGTCCAAATCTTTGTCTCTGAGTTCTCCTTAAAGCTTACTTCCCCACCTAGCCCTGTACCATTAGCAAGCTTGAATATATTACTTTTGGGGCCACACATCCTTCCTAGTGTTGTAAGCAAACCACACAAGCTACCTTTAATTCAGCTACTTATAAAGAAGACAATCACATACTGAAACAATAATTTAAAAGAGGTATTGCATATAGCAATCAAAATAAACTCCCCAAGTAAGCAAGTGAACCCTTGGTTGATTGATTGATTGTTGTCATATGTACCAAGTTACAGTGAAAAGTGTTGTTCAGTATGCTGTACAGGCAGATCATACCATACAAAGTGCATCAAGATAGCAGAACGGTGTGCAGGATACAGTGTTACAGCAGCAGAGAAGGTACAGAGAGAGAGATCAGAATTAACATTTGAGAGATCCATTCAAGAGTCTGATGACAGCAGATAAGAAGCTCTTCTTATACTTATCCATACGTATATTCAAACTTTTGTAACTTCTACCTGATGGGAGAGGTTGGAAGAGATTATAACTGGGGTGGGAGTAGTTTTTGATGATGTTGGCCGCCTTCCCGAGGCAGTGAGAAGTGTTGATGAAATCGATGGAAGCAAGGTTGGTTTGTGTGATGGACTGGTCTGTGCTCACAACTCTCTGGAGTATCTTGCGGTCTTGGGCAGAGTAGTTGCCAAATCATGCTGTGATGCATCCAGAGAGGATGCTTTCTCTGGCACATTTATAAAGTTTGTTGAGAGCCCTTGTGCTGAATTTTCTTAGCCTCCTGAGGATATAGAGGCTTCTTTGTTCTTTCTCGACCATCACATCAACATGGGTGGACCAGGACAGATTGTTGGTGATAACTAAGACTAAACGGTTGGCTAGGGAGAGAAATGTCCCCTTAAAAATCAGGAAGGTTACCTATGTGTGCAGCCACAGGAGATGGGGGAGATTTTTAATGAATATTTCTCCTCAGTGTTGACTGAGGAGAGAATTATGGATCCTAAGAAAATGAGGGAAACAAGTGGGGGTGTTTTGGACCACATACATGTTACCAAAGAGATGGTGTTTACAGCCTTAGATTGCGTTAGGTTGAATAAATCCCATGGGCCTGATCAAGCCCATCCTCGGACTGTGTGGGAGGCGAGGGAAGAAAATGCAGATAAGTGTGTGGTGTTGCACTTTCGAAAGTCAAACCAAGGTAAGATTTATCCAGTAAGTGGTAAGGTCCTGAGGAATGCTGTGGAACAGAGGGACCGAGGAGTACAAGTACATGGTTCATTGAAAGCAGCGTAAACAAGTAGACAGGGTGGTGAAAAAGGCAGTTAGAATGCTGGCCTTCATCTGTCGAGGTATTGAGTGTAGGAGTTGGGACATTATGCTACAGTTGTATAAATCGTTGGTGAGGCCATACTTGGAGTGTTGTGTACAGTTTTGGTCACCCTGTTATAGGAAAGACATAGTTAAACTGGAAAGTGTGCAAAGAAGACTTACGAGGATCTTGCCAGGACCAGTTGGCCTGAGTTATAGGGAGAGGTTGGACAGGAAAGGAGTTTATTCCTTGGAATGTAGGAGAATGAAGGGTGACCTTATTGGGATGTATAAAATCACGAGGGGCACAGATGAGATGAATACATTAGAAATGGGGAATTGAAAACCAGAGGGCATAAGTTTAAAGTGAGAGGAGGAAGACTTAAGAAAGACCTCAGGTGCAACTTCTTCATGCAGAGAGTAGTGTGTATATGGAATGGGCTGCCACAGAAAGCAGTTGAGGCAGATACAGCAGCAACATGGCAACATTTAAAAAACATTTGGATGGGAACATGGAGGCAATGGCTTAGTGATATTGTCACTGGGCCGTTAATCCAGAGACCCGGATAACATCCTGGGGACCCAAGTTTGAATCCTGCCAAGGCAGATGGTGGCATTTGAATTCACTAAACATATCTGGAATGAATTAATCCAATGAATCCATTGTCAATTGTCAGGAAAAGCCCATCTGGTTCACTAATGTCCTTTAGGGAAGGAAACTGCCATCCTGACCTGATCTGGCCTGCATGTGACTCCAGACCCACAGCAATGTGGTTGACTCTGAACTGTCCTCTGGGCAATTAAGAATCGATCACAAATGCTGACATCCTCATCCTGTTAATGAATAAAGGGAAATAAAATGGATGGGAAGGGATTAAAGAGGGATATGGGCCAAACGTGGGTAACTGGAACAAGCTGAGTGGTCAACATGGACCAGTTGGGCCAAAGGGCCTGTTTCCATGCTGTATTACTGTATGAATTTGTAACTCCAAGGAATTTGATGCTCTTGACCATATCCATTGATGCAGACAGGAGCTTGCCCACTCTGCTTCCTAAAGTCAATGACTAGCTCCTTCATTTTGCTGATATTGAGGGAGAGATTGTTGCCTTTACATCATGTTGCTCATCACTCTATCTTTTTCTTAAATTCTATCTCACATTGTTTGAGATCCAACATACAACCGGGGTGCCATTAGCAAATTTGCGAATGGAGTTGGGGTGGGATTTGGCCTCATGACTGAGCCTGGCTATTACTCAGTGAATGGTGAAATTTAGCTGTGATTCCAACCAACAAAATCTGTCTTTGCTACCTAGGTTTGATTGTTTTGCAGTTAATATGGGAACTGCAGATGCTGGAGAATCCAAGATAACAAAATGTGCAGCTGGATGAACAGAGCAGGCCAAGCAGCATCTCAGGAGCACAAAAGCTGACATTTCGGGCCTAGACCCTTCATCAGAATCTCTGATGAAGGGTCTAGGCCCGAAACATCAGCTTTTGTGCTCCTGAGATGCTGCTTGGCCTGCTGTGTTCATCCAGCCTCACATTTTATTATCTTGGATTGTTGTGCAGTGTTGTTCTTCAAAATTCTCAAAATGAAGAGTTGCGGTGTTAGATTCTTTGTGATATTATTGGTGATTCTTTAAATGTTTTCATCCAGATTATTGATTTCTTATCTGAAACTATCGAGGTAGCAGCTTGCCTTTTTATCAGAAGTAGTTTCCTGGTCACAGTTGGCATGTTACTCCTTCTTGTCACATCTGGGGCAACATCAGGGATGATACAGGGCAGCTCCAGATTGACACAGGATGTCTGGGTGCACAACAGGCTTTTCAAGATGGTGCAATGGATTCTGGTGAATTCCGGGATATCTTCTGTTGTTCTGAAATTGAAGCATGGTAAGCTGGGGTCAGAATTGGACATCAGGGACACAACTGTGGTGGGGTAGGTAGTGAATGAGGAGGGTTTGGTGAGATATAATGAGAAAACTCACTAGGCCTCATAGCAGAAATCCACTGCACCGCAATATTTACCATAGCAACGAGGCATGCTCAAAATCTACCCTAGATGGGGTGGCTAACAACCATTGTCTGTTGACACTAACCAGACCCTCGTGTCCCTCCAGCCAATTATTATCCCCTTCAAGCAATCCAAAGTGGTGTAACAATAGACATGTTTATCTGTATGTTGTAGTCTGCCTATAAATACTGTCACCTTCCGTCACATGGCTCACCACCTATGTCTCCTGTTCCCACCGCCTCTCGTTGGTATGTGCCAGAAGGATTGACTAGTTGGTATTCAACCTGGTTAGCTGCATTGTGAAAGCTCCTTCCTTGACCATCAATGAATGGGTCTTACACAGAGCTTCAGGCTCAGGCATGGAGAAGCTACCTGACAGACCCGACCTGAAATGTCAGCTGGCCTCTCGTGCTCCTCCAGCTCTACACTGGGTTATCTTTGACTCCAGCATCTGCAGTTCTTACTGTCCATGACAAAGGACAACATTTAAATTGTTGTTTGAAACCCTGCAGCTGAGTTATTATAGTTCATTATCTACCAATGCAGCTATGTCCTCCAATGTGCACATGTGTCAGCAAGTGGTCTATCTGAAGCACATGGTGCTGAGTAAAAATGGATGAATAGAGAACCTGCAATGTTTCTTTGATGAGGAGCCTCAGTGAAAGCCCCGGGGACACCAAGCAAAACAACCCCAGCAATACTGGATAAAGCAAGAGGGAGAGTGAGAAAGCTAGGCCTTAAAGCTCTTATGTTGTGAGACACAGTGAAAGTTCAGAAATGTTTCGACACTCAAGAAGCCTCTGATGAAAGTTCAGTCTCCTGAGGAGGAAGAAGAAGAGGAAACACAACGACAAAGGTTTTGGTGCAAAGCTCCAACACCTACTTCATGGATGTCAATGTCCCAGTTGCTCCAAGGTCCCTGCAGTACTCAAGCTGTTATCCAATATTGCAGAAGCTCCATTGTACGGTGGCAGCCCATGGGAGGAAAGGCTAAGCCATTGGTCACTCTTCTATCAGAAGGATGTTGTTAAACTTGAGAGGGTGCAGAAAAGATTTACAAGGATGTTGCCAGAGCTAGATAGTTTGAGTTATAGAGTCATACAGTACAGAAACAGGCCCTTTGGTCCAATCACTCCATGCTGACCGACCTAAACTAGTCCCACCTGCCTGCACTTGGCCTGTATCCCTGCAAACCTTTCCTTATTCATGTACTTATCCAATGTCTTTTAAATGTTGTTCTTGTACCAGCATCCAGGGAGTTGCTGGATATCTGGGACGTTTTTCCCTGGAGCACAGAGCCTAAGGAGTGACCTTATAGAGGTTTATAAAATCAAGATGGGCATGGATAGTGTAAATAGACAAGGTATCTTCTGAGGGTAGGGGAATCCAAAACGAGGGGTTTAAGGTGAGAGGGAAAGGTTTAAAAAGGATCTAAGGGGGAGATTTTTCACACAGCGAGAGGTGCATGTATGAAATGAGCTGCTTGATGAAGATGGGGGAGGCTGGTACAATTACAACATTTAAAAGGCACCTGGATGGGTACACGAATAGATAGGGTTTAGAAGGATATGGGCCAAATGCTGGGAAATGGGACGAGTTCAGATTGGGACATTTGGTTGACATGGACGCGTTGGATCAAAGGGTCTGTTTCCATGCTGTATGACTGCATAACAGACGGCTGTTGCTTCAGCAGAAAGCAGCAATAAAGTGAAGGTTGGCACTTTGGGATGGGTGAAGCTCCCTGTACTGCCTGGCATGCAGGACCTGGCTGAGGAATACTGATCAAGATCCCTCAGATCTGGATGGCAGAAGGCAGGAACTGGAACTGAGGGAGGCTTGGTGGGCTGCGGGGAAGAAGCTGTTCTTAAATCTGTTGGTACATTTGTACAAATGTTTATATCTTCTGCCTAACAGAAGAGGTGGTGGAGAGTATAGCCGGGGTGAGAGGGGCCTTTGATTATGTTGGTCGCTTCCCCAAGGTAGTAGCAAGTGCAGATGGAGTCAGTGCTGATGTATTGGACTGTGTTCATGACTCTGTGTAGTTTCTTGTGGTCCTGGGAAGACCAGTTGCCGTATCGCGCTGTGATGCACCCAGATAGGATGTTTTCTACAGTGCAGCTATAAACACTAGTAACAGTCATTGTGGAGATGCCAAAATCCCTTAGCCTCCTGGGGAAGGAGAGACATTGTTGTGCTTTCCAGGCCGTCACATCAACATGGGTGGACAGGACAGATTGTTGATGATCACTACTCCCAGGAACTTGATGCTGTCGACCATCTCCACCTCAACATCATTGAATCAGACAGGGCTGTGCCCCCTCCTCTGCTTTCTGAGGCCAATGACCAGCTCCTTCATTTTTGTAGATGTTGACGGAGAGACTCTTCATCTTGTACAGGAATCTTTCGGGCTGATAACTTTTGACTAATGTTGGTGAATAGTGTGGATTCTTCCAATTGGAGGCTTTGCAGGTTTGCATTGGGCTAGGCTTCTCAACCTTTTAGGAATATAGTCTCAAGGAGCTTAAAGGGAACACCTAGTTCATGTCTCAATCCATATGCAGTTCTGTCTCTGTAATGGCTATGAGATTGTATAACCTTACTTATACTTGTGCTGTGAGTTCATCACTTTTGATGCGAGCACTCAAATACTTCAATTTTGTCTTTTCAATCACTTTTATATCCCCAGCTCTTTGTGTTGATTTCCTGTGAGTTTGGTATTTTCTATTCCTTTCTATCATGGTGTGTTTATCATTTCCCACAGGGCTCTAGCTCTGAATTTGCCACATCTCCCAAAACTTGATCCTTTGCCTGTGCCTAGTTTAAAATCTTTCACCTTCCCTAGTTAGGACCTTACCAGAACACCTGCTCCCAGTTCAATTCAGGTGTAGACTATCCCAATGGTACAGCTCCCACTTACCCCGACACCTGTGTCCCACTGAATAAAAAGGTAACCTATTATCTAAATTTAAAATGCTTCAGGGCAGAGGGATCTGGGTGCCCTTGTGCCTGAGTTGCAGAAAGCTAGTATGCAGGTACAGTCGCCATAGGCTTACTCTACCATAGGGTTTTTCTGTGTTATTTGAAAAAAGGTGGTGTTTTAACTTGAAGGCTAAGGGGTGTTTAAGAGGGACAGTCCTTCATGATAACTTCAACAGGTGTGGAGACAGAACCCATGCTGTTGGCATCTTTCTACATTGCAAGCCAGCCATCCAGCCAACTGAACTAACTGCCCCCCCGCCGACCTTGCAGCACGGAATATGGAGGGCAAATAGAATTTTGGCATTAATTGCTAAGAAATGAAGTATAAAAGTGAGGAAGTGTCGTTGCAACTGTACAAGGCACTAGTGAGACCGCATCTGGAGTACTGAATACTGATTTGGCCCCCTTACTTATAGCTACATTGCAGGCAGTTCAGAGAAGGTTCACTTGATTAATTCCAAAAATGAAAGTCTTGCCTTATGATGAGAGACTGAGCAGTTTAGCCTTTACTCCCGAGAATTTAAAAGAATGAGAGAAGGTCTAATGGGGGGATATAAGATGCTAAAGGGGATGGACAAAGTTGACGTAGAGAGGATCTTTTCTCATATAGGGTAATCTAGAATGACAGGTCATAGTTTTAGGATAAGAGGTAACAGATTTAAAACAGAGGTGTAGAGGAATTACATCTCTCAAATGGTCATGTAACTGAGCAATTCACTACCCCAGAGTACGGTGGGTGATAGGACACCAAATAAGTTTAAGGTGGAAACAGATTTTTAATTGGTAATGGGTTAAAAGAGTTATGGGAAGCGGCAGGAATGTGGACGTGAGGCCAAGATGAGATCAGCTATGACCAGATCAAATGATAGCGCAGTGTCATGGGGCTGAATTGCCTTTTTATCTGTTCACTCACGGGATGTGGGCATCTCTGGTCTAGGCCAGTCTCTATTGCCCATCCCCAATTGCCCAGAGGCCAGGCTTGATAAAGTTGACAGATTTCCTTCCCTATAGGACATTAGCGAGCCAGATGGGTTTTTCCAATAATTGATAATAGTTTCATGGTAATCATTAGACTCTGAATTCCAGATTCTTTTGTTGAATTCCAATGCAACGATCTGCCGATGACAGGATTCGAACCAGACTATTCCTGATCCCAGTTCTTATGCAAAAGCATTGGCCTAACTCTTATAAAGATTTAGCATAAGACCATAAGACGTAGGAGTGGAAGTAAGGCCATTTGGCCCATTAAGTCCACGCCGCCATTTAAGTCATGGCTGATGGGCATTTCAACTCCACTTCCCCGCACTTTCCCCGAAGCCCTTGATTCCTTGTGAGATCAAGAATTTGTCGATCTCTGCATTGAAGGCATCCAATGTCCCGGCCTCCACTGCACTCCGTGGCAATGAATCCCACAAGACAACCACTCTCTGGCTGAAGAAATGTCGTCTCATTTCAGTTTTAAATTTACCCCCTCTAATTTTAAGGCTGTGCACCCCTTCTAAGCCATACATTATCTTGTAAGTTTCTATTAGATCTCCCCTCAACCTTCTAAACTCTAATGAGTACAATCCCAGGATCCTTAGCCGTTCATCGTACGTTAAACCTACCATTCCAGGGATCATCTGTGTGAATCTCCGCTGGACATGCTCCAGGGCTAATATGTCCTTCCTGAGGTGTGGGGCCTAACTAGAGCTTTATAAAGCCTCAGAAGCACATCGCTGCTTTTATATTCCAACCCTCTTGAGATAAACGACAACATTACATTCGCTTTCTTAATCATGGACCCTACCTGCAAATTAAGCTTCAGAGAATCCTAGACCAACACTCCCAGATCTCTTTGTACTTCTGCTTTACGAATTTTTCACCCTTTAGAAAATAGTCCATGCCTGTATTCTTTTTTCCAAAGTGCAAAACCTTGCATTTATTCACATTGAGTTTCATCAGCCATTTCCGGACCACTCTCCTAAACTGTCTAAATCTTTCTGCAGCTTCCCCACCTCCTCAGTACTACCTGCCTGTCCACCTATCTTTGTATTGTCGGCAAACTTCACCAGAATGCCCCCAGTCCCTTCATCCAGATCATTAATATACAAGGTGAACAGCTGTGGCCCCAACACTGAATCCTGCGGGACACCACTCGTCACTGGTTGCCATTCCGAAAAAGAGCCTTTTATCCTAACTCTCTGCCTTCTGTCAGACAGCCATTCCGCAATCCAAGCCAGTAGCTCACCTCGAACACCATGGGCCCTCACCTTGCTCAGCAGCCTCCCGTGAGGCACCGTATCAAAGGCCTTTTGGAAGTCTAGATAGATAACATCTACTGGGTTTCCCTGTCTAACATACCTGTTATCCCTTCAAAGAATTCTATCAGGTTTGTCAGGCACGACCTCCCTTTACTAAATCCATGCTGACTTGTTCTAATCTGACCCTGTACTTCCAGGAATTTAGAAATCTCATCCTTGTCAATGGATTCTAGAATTTTACCAACCACCGAGGTTAGGCTAATCAGCCTATAATTTTCCATCTTTTGCCTTGATCCCTTCTTAAACAGGGGTTACAACAGCAATTTTCCAATCATCTGGGACTTTCCCAGACTCCAGTGACTTTTGAAAGATCACGACCAAAGCCTCTGCTATTTCCTCAGCCACCTCCCACAGAACTCTAGGATGTAGCCCATCGGGGCCAGGAGATTTATCAATTTTTAGACCTTTTAGCTTTTCTAGCACTTTCTCTTTTGTAATGCCTACCTTACTCAACTCTGCCCCCTGGGTCTCCCTAATTGTTGGCATACTACTCATGTCTTCCACTGTGAAGACTGACGCAAAGTACTTATTAAGTTCTTCAGCTATTTCCTTATCTCCCATCACTAGCCTTCCAGCATCAATTTGGAGCGGCCCAATGTCTACTTTTGCCTCTCGTTTGTTTCTTATGTATTGAAAGAAGCTTTTATTATCATTTCTAATATTATTAGCTAGCCTACCTTCATATTTGATCCTCTCCTTCATTATTGCTCTCTTTGTTATCCTTTTTTGCCCTTATTTCTCTGTCTATAAAGCTGAGTGCATTATCTATAATGTGGCCTTAACTATTTGTCCAAAAGACCATGGAACTACGGATGCTGGAAGTCGGAAAGAGAAAACAGAAATTGCTGAAAAAACTCAGCTGGCCTGGCAGCATCAGTGGGGAGAGAGCAAAGTTAACGTTTTGGGTTCAGTGACCCTTCTTCGGTTCTCAGTTTTTCCAGCATTTTCTATTGTTGGTTCTTAACTAGTCGTCCTCCTATTCCCAGCAATTGGCCTACGTGCACTCTCAGGTCACACTAGTTTTCAAATCAAGTTCACAATGCATGAAATCGTGACATTCCCGTCACAAGTTATATACTTCATGCTTTCTTGTTCAGGAATCTGGGGCTGTGAATTCACGAGCCCAAAGAGTTGTGGATAGAAGCACAGGCCAGGGTTTAGTGTTCTCCGCACTAAGTGTTGAGACAGGCACCGACGGGGGTGACTAACTCCCCATTTTCCGGATCAAATAAATGCAGCAAGCATTGTTTTAACCGGCATCTCCGAGCCGATCCTCTTGATACACCGGCACCAAGCGCCCTAAAATACCGTCATCTACTGTGATGCCAGAGTATTCTGTAGAAGTGTGATCGTGTTCTGTATACCCCTTACATTACGGTTTTACTATTTACTATGTGTTTTTAACACCGTTTTAGGAGGTAACGATGCTTTTGCATCGACATTTTGCAGCTGTTAATGTGTCGAAGCCTGTGCTGGTCAGGCCTGAGTGTACCTCTGGATTATCTGAAATATTTGATCAACCGGCACAATGCCAATCCCATCGGTGCCGGTTAATACAAAAACTTGCGTACTTATAGAGACGTCTGACAAATTTCTCAACGGTAACAAAGTGTGGTGCTGGATGAACACAGCAGGCCAAGCAACATCTCAGGAGCACAAAAGCTGACGTTTCGGGCCTTGACCCTTCATCTAGGCCCGAAACGTTAGCTTTTGTGCTCCTGAGATGCTGCTTGGCCTGCTGTGTTCATCCAGCTCCACACTTTGTTATCTTGGATTCTCCAGCATCTGCAGTTCCCATTGTCACTGATACAAATTTCTCAAAGGATTTGGTTTGATTTATTATTGTCACATGTACCGAGATACAATGAAAATTATTATTTGGCGTTCTTTCCAGACAACTCATAAGTTCATCGGTGTGATGGAACAGCACGCAGAATATAGTGTTACATCTATAGAGAAGATACAAACTCAATATATCAGAGGTCCATGTCCTAACAGTAATAAAAATAATGATTCTGTATGAAAGACAATAAACTGTGTTGGAGCATTATAATTATAGCATTAATTGTATTGTTGCCCATGATTCCTGGCACTACTGTTGTCGGAATTGTGGGAGTGATACAATGGAAAGTGGTGATCGCTATCTTTTCTCAGCAGGGACTGGAAAGGTTTGTTCCAGACACTGATCGAAAGAGTAGATTTCCTGTAGGTACTGACCAGCGAGAGAGTTTCACCCACTGCCACCGACCACCCAAAAAAAAGCTGGGTTTTACACCCAATACCAAGCACTGGCTGTGCCCAGCAGACGCAGTGTGTATGGTGCAGGAAGATGGGCTGTGTATGGATTGCTGGAGGAAGGGGGGGGGCGGGTAACATTGTGTTTCTATGCTAATTATTTCCATTTGGGCATCACTGGAAAGGCCAGACATTATTGCCCAACCCTCTTGAACTGAGTGTCTTGCTAGGCCAGAGGGCAATTAAGTGTCCTAGAGTTGTACAGCATGGAAACAGACCCTTCAGTTCAACTCAACCATACTGACCAGATATCCTAAATTAATCTATTCTCATTTGCCAGCATTTGGTCTGTATCCCTCTAGACCCTTCCTATTCACGTACCCATCCAGATGCCTTTTAAATGCTGTAATTGTACCAGCCTCCACCACCTCCTCTGGCAGCTCATTCCATACACGCACCACCTTCTGTGTGAAAAAGATGCCCCTTAGGTCCTTTTTATACCTTTTCCCTCTGACCTTTAACCTATGGCCTCTAGTTTTTGACTCCCCTACTCGAGGGCAAAGACCATGGGTGTTTATCCTGTCCATGCCCCTTATGATTTCATAAACTTATATAGCATCACCCGTCAGACTCCATCGCTCCAGGGAAAATAGTCCCAGCCTATTCAGCTCTCCCTACAGCTCAAACCCTTCAACCCTGGAAAAACCCATGTAAATCTTTCTGGCACCCTTTCAAGTTTCACAAAATCTTCCCTATAGTAGAGAGAACGAATTGAATGCAGTATTCCAAACGTGGTCTATCTAATGCCCTGTACAGCCGCAACATGACCTCCTAACTCCAATACTCAATGCACTGACCAATAAAGATAAGTGTACCAAATGCCTTCTTCAATGTCCTGTCTACCTGTGACTCCAACCTTAAGGAATTATGCATTTGCAACCCAAGCTCTCTGTGTTTGGCAACACACTTGAGGACCCTACCATTATATGTACCGCCCTGATTCATCTTACTAAAATACAACAGGTCGCATTTATAGAACAAAGAACAAAGAAAATTACAGCACAGGAACAGGCCCTTCAGCCCTCCAAGCCTGTTCTGATCCAGATCCTCTATCTAAACCTTTCACCTATTTTCTAAGGATCTGTATCCCTCTGCTCCCTGTCATTCATGTATCTGTCTCGATACAGCCTAAATGACGCTATCGTATCTTCCTCTAACACCTCCGCTGGCAACGTGTTCCAGGCATCCACCACCCTTTGAGTGAAGAACTTTCCACACATATCTCCTTTAAACTTTTCCCCACTCACCTTGAAACCATGACCCCTAGTAATTGAGTCCCTGACTCTGGGAAAAAGCTTCTTGCTCTCCACCCTGTCTATATCTCTGATGATCTTGTAGACCTCATTCAGGTCCTCCTTCAATCTCCATCTCTCTAATGTAAATAATCCTAATCTACTCAACCTCTCTTCATAGCTAGCATCCTCCATACCAGGCAACATCCTGATGAACCTCCTCTGCACCCTGTCCAAAGCATCCACATCCTTTTGGTAATGTGGCGACCAGAACTGTACGCGCTATTCCAAATGTGGCCGAACCAAAGTCCTACACAACTGTAACATGATAACAAAATGTGAAGCTGGATGAACACAGCTCTCTGATGAAAGGTCTAGGCCCAAAACGTCAGCATTTGTGCTCCTATGATGCTGCTTGGCCTGCTGTGTTCATCCAGCTTCACATTTTGTTATCTTGGATTCTCCAGCATCTGCAGTTCCCATTATCTCTGATCACAACTGTAGTGTGACCTGCCAACTCTTGTATTCAATACCCCGTTCGATGAATGAAAGCATGCCATATGCCTTTTTGACCACTCTATCGACCTGCGTTGCCACCTTCAGGGTACAATGGACCTGAACATCCAGATCTCTCTGTACATCAATTTTCTCCAGGGCTTTTCCATTTACCGTATAGTTCGCTCTTGAATTGGATCTTCCAAAATGCATCACCTCACATTTGCCTGGATTGAACTCCATCTGCCATTTCGCTGCCCAACCCTCCAATCTACCTATATTCTGCTGCATTCTCCAACAGTCCCCTTCACTATCTGCTACTCCACCAATCTTAGTGTCATCTGCAAACTTGCTAATGAGACCATCTGTACCTTCCTCCAGATCATTTATGTATGTAACAAACAACAGTGGTCCCAATATGGATCCCTGTGGAACACCACTGGTCACCGTTCTCCATTTTGAGAAACTCCCTCCCACTACTATTCTCTGTCTCCTGTTGCCCAGCCAGTTCGCTATCCATCTAGCTAGCACACCCTGGACCCCATGTGACTCCACTTTCTCCATCAGCCTGCCATGGGGTAGGCTAAAGTAAACTCCATCTGCCTCTCCTTGGCCCATTGGCCCATCTAATCACGAACATATTGTATCCTGAGATAACTTCCTTCACTTGTCAACCACATTGCTGTGGATCTGGAGTCACATGCAGACCAGACAAGGTAAGAACAGGAAATTGTATTCTGATGAGGGGTCATTGGGCTTGAAACATCAACCCTGTTTCTCTCTGCACAGATGCTGCCAGGCCTGCTGAGTTTCTCCAACACTTTCTATGTTTTTGTTTCAGATTCTCAGCATCTGCAGTTCTTCATTTCATTTTAAGGACAGAAGGTTTTCTCTGCTGAAGGGCATTAGTGAACCAGATGGATTTCTAATTCCAGATTTTATTGGAATGAATTTAAATTAAACGACGTTTGATGATAAGATTGGGTAGTGATCCTTTAAGCATTACCCTCCAGTGACATCACCTTTGAAGGCCTGCAATACCAGTGTAGGAGAGTAACTGGTTCGCAGCAAGAACGGTACAGCGTCCTCGTTAATGGATCAGCAGTGCTGTCTCGCGCCTGTGTCCTTGGTGTAAAAAAAGCTTTCAGAAAGCACGAAATGTCCTTAATCTTTATCAGGATACAGCGGGTAATGTTTGTGCCTGAAACAAAACCCAGACATTTGGAAGGTATACGATGCTGAATGGGATTGAAAATTTAACCTGAGTTAGCCTGGCGTGCCCGATGGAGGTCAACAGCAGCAGTCGGTGAAAGCGGCTGATGGACACAGGCAGTTCTTAGCCCAATGCTAAGTGAAGTGTACCCAGTGTATGGGATAGTAATCCCTCTTGTGGAATGCCCAGCTTGGAGCATCTGCAGGCCTACAGCTTAAGAAAGGACTGAAATGTTAGACTTTGTAATTTTATTTCTGTACGTTTCTACCTTTGTGCTTAAAAAAAACTGTAGTGCTGAGTTTTTTAACTTATTTATTTTTCTACTTCTGTAACTAATATTTTGTACCGAGGTATGCTGTTCCTAAGATGGTGCTGTGTATGGTGACATTATACACTTTTACACGTGATAATACAATCTAAATCTAAACCTAGTGACAAAAAGAGAGAGATAAAAAGAATGAGCCGTGCAAAACATGATAAAGACACATTTCCAGTCATGTTGGTTTTCAAGGTTGATGATAGAAATATTTAGGACGTTGAAACAAAAGCGCTGACTGGCAAACAGTCACTTTCTAAAAGATGTTGGTTAGGAGAGAGGAATCACCTACACATGTTTTTTGGGGTTGTATTTGTTTTGTAGTTAAAAACAGAGTGCAGAAACCCAGAGGAAAACTTTCAGAACTTTACACAATGCCTGCCAAAGTCAAATCCCCTGATTCACTGGTATGAACATTAAGGCTGAGGCAGAAACTATGTGAGTTTGTTGATATTTTCTTAACAAAATGAATAAAGCAATCCTAAAATGTAAATTGAAGGATACAGTTGAAAGGGTCCTAGGTCAGCTGATGGGGGGAAAACAAAAACTATTAGAAATCACAGCGTCTGTGGAGAGAGATAACGGGAACTGCAGACGCTGGAGAATCCAAGATAACAAAGTGTGGAGCTGGATGAACACAGCAGGCCAAGCAGCTTTTGTGCTCCTGAGATGCTGCTTGGCCTGCTGCGTTCATCCAGCTCCACATTTTGTTACCTGTGGAGAGAGAGCAAGTTTGCAGCATTTTTTGTTTTTGGTACAGATTCCAGCATCTGCAGTAATTTGGTCCTACAATCAGCTAATGTGGGACTGTGCAGTACGAGATGAATTGAAGATAAAGAAAACTTCACAATAATTTTACAGACTGAGGAAGATGCTGATTACCTGAATAGGTGGCTTTCGGTGAAGTCAGGAGGAAGGCAGCAAGGTAGAGTAGATGAATACACACCACGTAGAGAAAGATGCAAGAGTTGTCCTTGGCCACATGAGTTCTCAGCCTGAGCTGTTTGGCATGTCAACAAGGTCCCTCACCAACTTCTACAGATGCACCACTGAAAGCACACTGTCCTGGTGTATAACGGCCTGGTATGGCAACTGCTCTGCCCAGGACTGAATGAAACTACAGAAGGTGGTGTGTGCAGTTCAGACCATCATGGAAGCCAACCTTCCATCCATGGGCTCTACTTACACAGCCTATTGCCGCAGAAAGGCTGCCAACATCAACAAAGACCCATCGCACCCTGGTAATGCTCTCCTACAACTTCTTTTGTAAGGCAGAAGATACAGAAGCCTGAACATATGCACCAGCAGGTTCAAGAACAGCTTTTTCCCTGCTGTTATTAGACTGATGAATGGACCCTCTAACTTCAAATAAAGCTAATCTCGCTGATATTGATCTTGCCTAGCACATACCCTGTGCAATGTAACTTGTACGCCTAAATCTAGTTTTATTTTTCCCCTATGATCTGTATATCCTTGCTTACTCTGACCTGCCTATACTGTTCGTAAACAAAGCTTTTCACTGTACTTTGGTACACATGACAATAAGTCAATCAAATCAAATCAAATCCAATGAATGGAAAAGAAAGAGAGAAGATTATAAGTTATTGTCAAGGACAAAGCACCTGGGCAAAGGAGAAGTGAAAAGAACTAAAGTTAACGTTTGAAAGATGATGGTGAGGATGCAGGATGCAATAGATTGAGGAGGACGGGAAGGCAGTAGCCTAGTGGTATTTTTGCTAGACTACTAATTCGGGGACCTGGGTTCGAATCCTGTCATGATGGCAGACGGTGAAACTTGAATTCAATGAATCAAGATCATAATGGTGACCACTGTCTCAAACGCTCTTTAGGGAAGGGAATTGCTGCCCTTACTTGGTCAGTCCCGTGTGTCACTCCAGCCAAGTGGATTCTAAATTGGCCTTTAGGCAATTAGGAATGGGCAATAAATGCTGGCCTGGCCAATGATACTCACATCCTGCGAATGAGTATTAAAAATAAGGAGATAACACAGTGTGGAGCTGGAGAAACACAGCCGGCCAGGCAGCATTAGAGGGGCAGGAAAGTTGACTGTTCAGGTCGGGGCCCTTCTTCAGAAATGGGGAAGGGGAAGGGAGCTCAGAAATAAACAGAGAGAGGAGAGGTGGGACCAGGAAAGGTAGGTGGGATGGTGATAGGTGAATGCAGGGAGGCAATGGTGGGGATTGGTCAGTGAGGTGGGAGGAGCAGATAGGTAGGAGAGACGATGGACACGTTGTGTTGGGTCAAGGAAGCGGCAATGAGAGGGAGGGTTGTGAAATGGCTGGATGTAACAGTTCCCTAAAAAACAGAAATCCACACAATCATTCAGATCAGTAAGAGTTTGAGATATAAATCCAGACCCATAAATGTGAAACTTGATACCAGAGCACAAAGTAACATCATCCCACTCAAACTATACCAGTAGGTCTTTGCTGATAATTTTGAAAGAAACTGGCTACTCAATAAAAAGTGCTTTGAAACCATGCACACCGATATACACACATTCACTCAGACACTAACACACACACACACACACACACACACACACACAAACACACACGCATGGATACATACACCCAGAGACACACAGATACATACACACTCACTCACAGATACATATACAGACACACACATTCACACACACAGACACCAAAATATACACATGCAGATACATACACACAAACTACACAGACTCACACACACTCACACAGATACACACATACACACACACTTAGGTGCATACATATAGAGACACACAGATAAATACATGCCCAGTCACTCACAGATACACACACAGACACATACTCACTCACACAGATACAGACATACACACACACACACACACACACACACACACACACACACACACGCACGCACACCGAAATATACACACGCAGATACACACACACATACTGACATAGACACACAACACACACACACACAACACACACACACACACACACACACACACACACACACACACACACACACACACACACACACACAGGTACACACACCTTACACAAATGCACAAATAGGCTAATTGTGTGTCTGCATTATTGTGAGTGATGGTCCCTTTAGCCTGGGGTTGAACTGTTCTGGAGACGGCAGAGTATCTCAGAAAACTGTCAGGTAAGCGATTTAGGTGTGAAGAGATATCACCTTGTGAACATTACACAATTGAAACTGAGTCACATTAGGGAGGAAGTCAGCAAAGATGAGGACACCAGATAATCTCTTAGTAAGAGATCCAGGGGTGATCGGATTTGATACAGCCAGCAGTCGAGCTGCACAGACCTGTCAGGCTTCACCTCTCATGAATAGATGCTTTTGTATGAGGCCGGATCAGACACAAGGCAATACGGGAAGACCTTCTCATCAGAAGGAACACAAAGGTGACATTCGAATGGAGAAGCATAGGCCCTAAGCCAGATCAGCTGTGTTTTGGAGATACGTCAGAGATGGCACCAACAGAAATACAAAAAATACATAGCCAAAGTAGGAGGTGATACATAAAGTCTCAATCGAAGGTGTGGCTTTATATGAAACAACTTAAAGTGAACCATAGGTTCCCATAGGAACCAATGTAAAAGATGGATTTTGGTCCAGTCAGACCTTCCTTTTTTATAAAAAACTAAAACATTACGCTGAGTACATTGAAACTCTTTACAGTGTTTAATTAAAATAATTCAAAAATATTCAATAAAAATATAGCTTTCTACTTGCACAGCATTTGTTTAGTGCTGTAGTCCCTGCCTTCCGCAAAACTATCCTGTTTTCTTAATTAAAACCGAAAGAACTGCAGATGCTGTAAATCAGGAACAAAAACAGAAGTTGCTGGAAAAGCTCAGCAGGTCTGGCAGCTTCTGTGAAGGAAAAAAACAAAGTTAACATTTTGATTAATTCAGTTCTGAGGGAGGGTCACTGGACCCGAAACGTTAACTCTGTTTTTTGCCTTCACAGATACTGCCAGACCTGCTGAGCTTTTCCAGCAACTTCTGTTTTCATATCCTGTTTTACATAGAACATAGAACATAGAACATTACAGCACAGTACAGGCCCTTCGGCCCTTGATGTTGTGCCGACCTGCCATACCGATCTCAAGCCCATCTAACCTACACTATTCCATGTACGTCCATATGCTTGTCCAATGACGACTTAAATGTACCTAAAGTTGGCGAATCTACTACCGTTGCAGGCAAAGCGTTCCATACCCTTACTACTCTCTGAGTAAAGAAACTACCTCTGACATCTATCCTATATATTTCACCCCTCAATTTAAAGCTATGCCCCCTCGTGCTCACTGTCACTATCCTAGGAAAAAGGCTCTCCCTATCCACCCAATCTAACCCTTTGATTATCTTATATGTCTCAATTATGTCACCTCTTAACCTTCTTCTCTCTAACGAAAACAGCCTCAAGTCCCTCAGCCTTTCCTCGTAAGACCTTCCCTCCATACCAGGCAACATTCTAGTAAATCTCCTCTGCATCCTTTCCAAAGCTTCCACATCCTTCTTATAATGCGGTGACCAGAACTGTACGCAATACTCCAAGTGCGGCCGCACCAGAGTTGTGTACAGCTGCAGCATAACCTCATGGTTCCGGAACTCGATCCCTCTATTAATAAAAGCTAAAACACTGTATGCCTTCTTAACAGCCCTGTCAACCTGGGTGGCAACTTTCAAGGATCTGTGTACATGGACACCGAGATCTCCCTGCTCATCTACACTACCAAGAATCTTACCATTAGCCCAGTACTTTGCCTTCCGGTTACTCCTAACAAAGTGCATCACCTCACACTTGTCTGCATTAAACTCCATTTGCCACCTCTCAGCCCAGCTCTGCAGCTTATCTATGTCTCTCTGTAACCTACAACATCCTTCGTCACTATCCACAACTCCACCAACCTTAGTGTCATCTGCAAATTTACTAACCCATCCTTCTACGCCCTCATCCAGGTCATTTATAAAAATGACAAACAGCAGTGGACCCAACACCGACCCTTGCGGTACACCACTAGTAACTGGTCTCCAGGATGAACATTTCCCATCAACCACCACCCTCCGTCTTCTTACAGCAAGCCAATTTCCAATCCAAACTGCTATATCTCCCACAATTCCATTCCTCCGCATTTTGTACAATAGCCTACTGTGGGGAACCTTATCGAACACCTTGCTGAAATATGTGTTTTCTTGCTTCCTATTCCACAATGTGGTAGTTATTCCTCCAGCCAGCAGACTTTTTCTGGAAAATCATCGTTCAAATCCTCCATTCTTTGAAAAATAAATTCCCAAGCAATACTGCAAAAGTCATGAGGGCGCTTCTATCGGAGATTTAAAAAAAATGCTTGTTGAAGAGGCTCCCGACTTTCTCCAATGCCACTCACAGAGTCATAAAGGCCTACAGCATAGAAACAGGCCCTTCAGCCCATGCCACTCAGTTTTCACAATTAATCTAGTCCCATTTGCCTGTGTTTAGTCCATTTCCCTCCATACCTATCCCACGCATGTACGTGTCTAAGTGTTTCTTCTATGACAAAATTGTACTCGCTTCCACCACTATCTCTGGCAGCCCTTTCCAGACACTCACCACCCTCTGTGTGAAAAAGTACCACTCTGGGCCATTTGGTATCTCTCCCCCCTCATGATAAACCTCTAGTTTTAGACTCGTCTACCATGGGAAATTGCTGTTGGCTATCTACCTTATCTATGCCTTTCATGATTTTATGGATCTCTATAAGGTCACCCCTCAAGTCTCCCATGCTCCAGAAGAAAACATCTCAGCCTATCCAACCTCTCCTTATGACTCAAATCTTCCAGTCCAAGTGGCATCCTCATAAATCTTTTCCACATTCTTTCTAGTTTAATAATATCCTTTCTATAGTAGGGTGACCAGAACTGCACGCTGTACTCCAAATGTGGCATTATCAGCTGCAACAAGATGTCCCGACTCCAATGACATAGTAAGAATTATCAGAAAAGAAGAGTCCCGACCCGAAACGTCAGCTTTTCTGCTCCTGTGATGGTGCCTGGCCTGCTGTGTTCCTCTAGCTTCACACTGTGTAGTCCCAATTCCTATACTCAGTGCTCTGACCAATGAAAGATAGCAAGCTGAAAGCCTCCTTCAGCATTCTGTCTACCTACCATTCATATCAGAGCTTTGGCAATTTACAGGGAGAGCATCTTGCAATATTCAATATGACTACAGGTCCTACCAACTGTCCAATGTTAAAGCAAAATAACATTGAAAACAATAACTTTAGATAATCCTTACTGTAGCCACTGTAGTACCACCAACACTGTGGAAGTCAAGTTATTCACACGCATTCGAGAATATTATCTCATAGTTTCAGACCACTGCTCAAAATTCTTTTTGATCTGAGGTTTGAGAGCTACAGTACAACTTCTGTTCACTGACCAAGGGACATCTGAAAAGTGAGATTATGTGACAATTGAATACAATTCACTGCCAGAGAATGTAAGAAATTCACTGAAAGGAGCGGATCCAAGATCATCCCATTGACCAAGGGGAGCACAGCTTTATGGAAAGACACATCTAGATGGTCAGGAGAATCCCTTCCGTCCGACCTTCACAAAGACAAAGGAAGATCCAAAGCTTGCCTCATTGTCATTCCAGTTCCCACATGTCAATTTTGACATGAAATTCCTTGCAGAGTTGTTGAAGTATAAAGCAATTCTGACAAACCAGATAGTTCCTTCTGGTCACCTGGAGGAAGTAAGTCAACAACTTATCGATGCATGGGAAGAAGGAGGTCAGCACATCGACAAACATGTGAGATTCCTGATTTGGCTGTTCAAAGCACAAACTTTACATTCCAACATCATCAGCACCATCAGCAAATTCACTAACCAGTGAGACAACTTCACTAACCAGCAAGACAACTCCAACAGCATCATTAACTCGCGAGGCATCGATATTAGTAACCTGTGAGATATCTCTAGCAACTTCACTAACCAGCGAAACAACTCCAACAGCATCACTAACTCGCGAGGCATCGATAATATTAGTAACCTGTAAGATATCGCTAGCAACTTCACTAACCAGCGAAACAACTCCAACAGCATCACTAACTCGCGAGGCATCGATAATATTAGTAACCTGTGAGATATCTCTAGCAACTTCACTAACCAGCGAAACAACTCCAACAGCATCATTAACTCGCGAGGCATTGATAACATTAGTAACCTGTGAGATATCTCTAGCAACTTCACTAACCAGCGAAACAACTCCAACAGCATCATTAACTCGCGAGGCATCGATAACATTAGTAACCTGTGAGATATCTCTAGCAACTTCACTAACCAGCGAAACAACTCCAACAGCATCATTAACTCGCGAGGCATCGATAATATTAGTAACCTGTGAGATATCTCTAGCAACTTCACTAACCAGCGAAACAACTCCAACAGCATCACTAACTAGTGAGACATCAACAAATATCACTAAGCAGTGAGGTAACTCGAGCAACATTACTGACTAGTTTGACATCAACTATATCATTAGTAAGTGATGCAGTTTTATCAGCAAGATTCCTACAACAACAATCATAGGTCATGTGACCAATGTGAGCTTACAAGGTAGAGACAGAAAATTCTACCGCTTCCACTGTACCACAAGTAATGTTTTCCCGAGAAAAGAAAACAACTATAAAAAACTCTTAACAGCTTCAGTTTATCTATGAAAGTTGATTGCAAATGTTTTTTTGGAGAAAGAACAAATAATTGGAACAAATACATTGATACAGAGATACAATGTATTTTGAGAGAAAGCGTGATTTTTTTTATATATCATTCATGAAAAGTTTGGAACATGGTGTTATTTGAATGTATATCCTAAGGTGCCAGGTCCAATGTCACTCTCCTGCAAGGTGCTGAGCAATGATGTCTCAGTCTATCAGTCACACAGAGTCCAGCAAGAAATACATTTAGTGAAGCTCAAACATCGAGTCTATAGTGTAATTATATCTTATTTATGGGAACCAGAAGACATAACAATGATGGTAGATAATTATATAACTAATGGGACAATGGACGCTGTTGAAACATCCAACTCAACCTCTTTTGGAGGTCCCCACTTTTCCAATGTCTCTTTGTTCAGCCAATTTAACTCACTTCATCTCAGATCAACCAACAACATAAGACACTAAATGCAGCAAAGGCAATGGGCCCTGATAATATCCTGGCTAGTCCGGAAGACCCGTGGTCCAGAACTAGGTGCAGCCCAGGCCAAGTACAATCCACAGCGTCAGGACCTCTCTAACAGTGGCGACAATTGCCCAGGAATGTTCCGTGAGCCAAAAGCAGGACAAATCCCATTTGCTAACTTAAGCATTCAACCATCAAAGCAAATTGACAGCAGTGCGTAGCAAGGCGTGTCTGCATTGTATTTGAGCTCCTTTATTAGCAACCCATGACCTTTACCACATACAAACATAAGGGACAACTGATACAGAGGAATTTGGGTGGCATGGTGGCTCAGTGGTTAGCACTGCTGTCTTTCAGTGCATGGGAGCCAGGATCGATTCCACCCTCTGGTGAGTGTCTGTGTGGAGTTTGCACATTCTCCCCGTGTCTGCGTGGGTTTCCTTGGGGGGCTCTGGTTTCCTCCCACAGTCCAAAGATGTGCAGGCTAGAGTGGATTGACCATGCTAAATTGCCCATAGTGCTCAGGGATGTGTAGATTAGGTGGCTTATAGGGGGTTAGGTCTGGTGGGATGCTGTGAGGGTCAGTGAGGACTTGTTGTGCCGAAAGGCCTGTTTCCACCAGTAGGGGTTCTATGATCAGCATGTTTCCATCCAGGCCAAATATCATCCTATGTTTTGATCAACATTGCTATTTCTTTCCTGTCACTGGCCAAAAGGCTGAACCTCCCCATAACACCACCACAGCTGCTACTCCTACTGCTGTTCCTCCTACAGCTATTACTCCTGCAGCTGTTACTCCTACTGCTGTTCTTCCTACAGCTATTACTCCTGCAGCTGTTGCTCCTACTGCTGCTCCTCCTACAGCTGTTTCTTCTACTGCTGTTACTCCGACAGCTATTACTCCTACTGCTGTTACTCCTGCAACTGGTACTCCTCCTGCTGTTACTCCTGCAGCTGTAACTCTTACTGCTGTTACTCCTGCAGCTGTTTCTCCTAAAGCTATTACTCTTACTGCTGTTACTTATAGCACAGGAATAGCAAAAATTCACAATGGCAGTTCACCATCAACTTCTCGAAGAATATCAACGATGGGCTCTTCACATCTGGGGAAAGACTGGGAAATGAGGCAGGGGAGTCATACCTCAGGAAAGATATAATAGCCTTGGCTTGGGCACAACACAAGTCCACAAGAATGATACCAAACAATGTTCGATCATGAGGGCCAGCCCAAAAGGCTAGCTTAATATTCATACAAAATAGAAGATTAAAGAGTGATCTTACTGAGGTTTGTAAGGTGATAAAATGATTGGACATGTGAGGTAGAGTGCAAACATTGGCTCCGATAGAATAAAACAGAAGGAGGAGAAAACATAGATGCAGGCCATACTTGGATAGCAGACCGTACGTTAAGGCAACAATGGAACATTCCTAAGGAACTGACTGCTTCTCTTTAAGGATGAGGAGAGAAGGAGAGTCAACAGCTCAGTGAATGTGACTCATGCTCAGTGTGAACGAAGCAGGAATACAGTGAGTGTGACTTGTGCTCAGTGTGAACGAAGCAGGAACACAGTGATTATTAATTGTGCTCAGTGTGAACGAAGCAGGAACGCAGTGAGTGTGACTTGTGGTCAGTGTGAACGAAGCAGGAACATAGTGAGCGTTAATCGTGCTCAGTGTGAACGAAGCAGGAACACAGTGACTGTTAATCGTGCTCAGTGTAAATGAAGCAGGAACATAGTGACCGTTAATCGTGCTCATCGTGAACGAAGAAGGAACACAGTGAGAGTTAATCGTGCTCATCGTGAACGAAGCAGGAACACAGTGAGCGTTAATCGTGCTCATCGTGAACGAAGCAGGAACACAGTGAGTGTTAATCGTGCTCATCGTGAACGAAGCAGGAACACAGCGACTGTTAATCGTGCTCATCGTGAACGAAGCAGGAACACAGTGAGCGTTAATCGTGCTCATCGTGAACGAAGCAGGAACACAGTGAGCGTTAATCGTGCTCAGTGTGAACGAAGCAGGCACACAGTGAGTGTTAATCGTGCTCATCGTGAACGAAGCAGGAACACAGTGAGTGTTAATCGTGCTCATCGTGAACGAAGCAGGAACACAGTGAGTGTTAATCGTGCTCATCATGAACGAAGCAGGAACACAGTGAGTGTTAATCGTGCTCATCGTGAACGAAGCAGGAACACAGTGAGCGTTAATCGTGCTCATCATGAACGAAGCAGGAACACAGTGAGCGTTAATCGTGCTCATCGTGAACGAAGCAGGAACACAGTGAGTGTTAATCGTGCTCAGTGTGAACGAAGCAGGAACACAGTGAGCGTTAATCGTGCTGGGTGTGAACGAAGCAGGAGCACAGTGAGTGTTAATCGAGCTTATCATGAATGAAGCAGGAACACAGTGAGTGTTAATCGTGCTCATCGTGAATGAAGCAGGAACACAGTGAGTGTTAATCGTGCTCAGTGTGAACGAAGCAGGAACACAGTGAGCGTTAATCGTGCTCATCGTGAATGAAGCAGGAACACAGTGAGCGTTAATCGTGCTCATCGTGAATGAAGCAGGAACACAGTGAGTGTTAATCGTGCTCATCGTGAATGAAGCAGGAACACAGTGAGTGTTAATCGTGCTCAGTGTGAACGAAGCAGGGACACAGTGAGCGTTAATCGTGCTCATTGTGAATGAAGCAGGAACACAGTGAGCGTTAATCGTGCTCAGTGTGACCGAAGCAGGAATACAGTGAGTGTTAATCGTGCTCAGTGTAAATGGAGCAGGAACACAGTGAGTGTTAATCGTGCTCAGTGTAAATGGAGCAGAAACACAGTGAGCGTTAATCGTGCTCATCGTGTACGAAGCAGGAACACAGCGAGCGTTAATCGTGCTCATCGTGAATGAAGCAGGAATACAGTGAGTGTTAATCGTGCTCATCGTGAACGAAGCAGGAACACAGTGAGTGTTAATCGTGCTGAGTGTAAATGGAGCAGGAACACAGTGAGTGTTAATCGTGCTCATCGTGAACGAAGCAGGAACACAGGGAGTGTTAATCATGCTCATCATGAACGAAGCAGGAACACAGTGAGTGTTAATCGTGCTCAGTGTGAATGAAGCAGGAACACAGTGAGTGTTAATCGTGCTCAGTGTGAACGAAGCAGGGACACAGTGAGTGTTAACTGCGCTCAGTGTAAATGGAGCAGGAACACAGTGAGCGTTAATCGTGCTCATCGTGAATGAGGCAGGAACACAGGGAGTGTTAATCATGCTCGTCATGAACGAAGCAGGAACACAGTGAGTGTTAATCGTGCTCATCGTGAACGAAGCAGGAACACAGTGAGCGTTAATCGTGCTCAGTGTAAATGGAGGTGGAACACAGTGAGTGTTAATCGTGCTCATCGTGAATGAAGCAGGAACACAGTGAGTGTTAATCGTGCTCAGTGTCAACGAAGCAGGAACACAGTGAGTGTTAATCGTGCTCAGTGTGAACTAAGCAGGAACACAGTGAGCGTTAATCGTGCTCAGTGTCAACGAAGCAGGAACACAGTGAGTGTTAATCGTGCTCAGTGTAAATGAAGCAGGAACACAGTGAGTGTTAATCGTGCTCATCGTGAATGAAGCAGGAACACAGTGAGCGTTAATCGTGCTCAGTGTGAACGAAGCAGGAACACAGTGACTGTTAATCGTGCTCAGTGTGAATGAAGCAGGAACACAGTGAGCGTTAATTGTGCTCATCGTGAATGAAGCAGGAACACAGTGAGTGTTAATCGTGCTCAGTGTGTACGAAGCAGGAACACAGTGAGTGTTAATTGTACTCAGTCTGAATGAAGCAGGTACACAAGGTGTGACTCATTCATAGTATGAATCAAGCACAAACACATTGTGAGTTAGTAACGTTTAGCTAAATGAGCAGTATCAGGTTCAGTATATGCTACGCTTAGGTTGAACAAGCAGGACGACACATTTTTGACATTCCATTCACGTATTTTATAATGGGCCTGTCATGCGAAGGAAACGCATATCTCTGGAGCAGGGTGGACTTGAACCCAGATTTCCTGGCTTAGAGGTAGCACAATACTACGACACCATTAGAGCCCTCGTGTTTTCAATCTGCACATGCGTACGATGTATTACTCAGTGAATGGGACTCATCCTATTGATCCATACTGAAGGCACTCATAAAGATCAGACCAGACCCTCAATGGTAATTACACGAAGTGAACGCACTGGGGAAAGTGCGGAAAAAGATTTGCCTTAATGCTTTCAGGAATTACAGTGATGAAGGCAGATCAGAGATGCTGGGAAAGTTTTGTTTGGGGAACAGTGGGCGGGGGCAGGTTCAGTTGAAGTATTCCAAAGGCAATGAAACCGTTATCTGAGAAGGGTGAATGTGTAGTGTTACAGGAGAAAGAGGAGGAGAATGGTACTAAGTGAACTGCTCATTCTGAGAGCCACAACAGACTCAATCAGCAAAATAGCTGCCTTCTACACTGTAACAATTCAGTGATTCTGTGCAAGTGTTCACTGGTTAATACTGATGCCTCACAGTGCCAGGGACCTGGGTGTGATTCCAGCCTTGGGGTGAATGTCTGTATAGAACATAAACAAAGAACAAAGAAAATTACAGCACAGGAACAGGCCCTTCGGCCTTGCAAGCCTGCACTGATCCAGATCCTCTATCTAAACCTATTGCCTATTTTCCAAGGATCTGTATCCATCTGCTCCCTGCCCATTCATGTATCTGTCTAGATACATCTTCAATGATGCTATCGTGCTGGCCTCTACCACATCCGCTGGCAATGCATTCCAGGCACCCAACACCGTCTCAAAAAAAACTTTCCACGCATATCTCCCTTAAACTTTTCCCCTCTCACCTTGAAATCGTGACCCCTAGTAATTGAGTTTGCACATTCTCCCTGTGCCTGCGTTGGTTTCCTCTGGGTGCTCTAGTTTCCTCCCACAGTCCAAAGATGTGCAGGCTAGGTGGATTGGCCGTGCTGAATTGCCCATAGTGTTGGGGATTGGGTAGGATGCTCTTCATCAGGTCAGTGCAGAGTCAATGGGCCTTCCGTACTGTAGGAATTTTGTTTATTCTGTCAATGCAGTGAGTTCAAAAGGGGAAAAAAAATCAACAATAAGGAAACAGAATCTTCATTTCTGCCAGCAGGAAGCATGTTAGGCTTCTAAATCTCTTATAAAGAGTCCACAATTCAATACTTCTTACTCTCTCATAACATCCATTTGTGGAATGCAGCCATCATGGGCAAGGCCAGTAATTATAGTCCATCTGAAGTTGCCTCCAAACAAAGAGATTGGCTGCCATCTCAAAAATTGATGAGGCCATTATGGAATTAGAGTTTGCTGCGTTGCTGTGGGTCTGGAGTTAGACCAGAAAAGGAACTGTATTCCTTGTCCCTGTTTAACACATCAAAAGTAAGTGCTCAGGCCCCGTTTAATTATTGTATGTGTGTGGGCCAGGCAGTAAAATTATGAGGCAACCTGAATGTTTAAATAATTAAGTCCACAGAGGCAACAGCCTTGTGTTATCAGTATGAGACTATTAATCCATTAATTCTGGGGGCCTGTGTTCATGTCCTGCTATCGCAGATGATGGAAACTGAACTCAATTTTTAAAAAAAAAAATTTGAAAGTAAGAGTCTACTGACAACTCATCTGGTTCACTCATGTCCTTTAGGGTGGGAAATCTGCCATCCTCACCTGGTCTAGCCTACATGTAACCCCAAATGGTTAACTCTTAACTGCCCTCTGAGCAATTAGGGATGGCCAGCAGTGGCCACGTCCTGTGAATAAACTTTAAAAAGCACAAATTTGATTTGTTTTATTGGTGTCACATAACTAGTACAGTGAAAAGTTTTGTTTTGCAAGCAGTACAGGTAGATCATTGTAAAACAAAGACATTGACGCCATGGTGGGGAGGGTTGGATGGTGGTTAGGGAGAGAGGGGCATACAGGTTACACAACACAGGAGGAGCACAAAGCAAGATCAACATTAGCAAGAAATGCATCGGAGGCTACCTAAGGATGGCAGATTTCTAGTGAGTCCGAGAGGGTTAAACAATAATTAAGCAGTTTGATGGTCTTTGGGTTTATCTAATTGAGAGTGAATTCCCCTCCCGCTGCCCATGGTGTGATTTTATCTGGAATGTGGGCCCAGATTGTACTAGTACAATCCCCATACCCTCTCTTGTTGCCAAAGGAAATAATTATGAAGACGAATGAGAGGGAGATTGAAGTTGGGTGGCCGTGGATCGGTGGAGAGGGAGTGTTGGAAGGTGCTGCATACCTGCTGACTGGGGGTGGACTGCAGTAGAGCAGCATAGTCGGGAGGATGAGAGTCCCAAGCTGCCAATCAGCACCAGTGGGTGGAGAGTAAACAGATGACTGGGTCACGTGGATTTTCAGATGGCTGTGTTGTCGGGCAATGCTGCAGACCACAGCTGCTAAAAAGGCAAAGGGAGACTCAAGCATGATCTAAATCCTTGACCGGGCAGTCATCAAATGATGTATATTTTGTGTTCAGCTATGAAAGGTATGTAGACATTTTGCGAACATTGCTGCTCAGCGGCGATTAATAAAGTGTGGGGCTTGAAGCAGCCTGATTAAAGATGGTTCAGACTCAGATTGACGACTTGCTCCTGTTGAGTCCTGCTGTGCTCAGTTCCTGTTGAGCTGCAGCGCAGGCTGGAAAGAAATCCAGGCTTTTTATTTCACAACGCATGAGAGAGGGTGCTGGGAGGACAGGAATGTCAGCAATTTGTGAACTTGCGAGGTGCCCAGCTTCCTACGAGCGAGTGGTTCCTGGAAGGATGATGTTTGAATGAGCTGTCAGCGTTCCTTTGGGTGGGGGGTGGTTTAGCTGATTGTTCCATGCACAGGATTAAAAAAAAGTGTGTGAAGTTGCTGTGTGATTTTTTTTTTATCTGCCTGCTGGGACACACTGGCATTCTGTCAGTGCAGCGACATGAAGATAGTATACAAATCAGGGAGAGCTGAGACAGTATTTGACTGAAGCAGTTAATCCTGCAACTGTTTGCTGTCAGTTTGTACTTCAAGAAGCAGGAGGGTAAAGAGATTGATGGTGTGTGAACCATTTTTGTTCTTCTCCTGGTCAGATGCATAACTGTAAAAGCGTTTGGGGTTATGTTCTCCAACACAGTGAGAAACACCATTCTTAAACTGCGGCAGAATGTGGTTTAAAAGCGTTCGAGGTTGATATAACTCAGAGCGAGGAAGAAGTGAGTCCAACCCAGTTGTAGGCATAAGACCTAAATCTGTTCGGTGTGAATGGTCATTGTCATTAGAACTCTTGAACTCAGTCGGCCTGGAGGTTTTATAATGGCGAGGAAGCTGAGGATTGCATTTTGTCAGTGCAGACTCAACCGGAATAATAAATCTCAGAGCCACAGCTTTGTCAGGAGCATCAGAGACCCCAGACTGTAGCGACCTCTGTGGCCTATTCCCTGATCTGAGTGCCTGTCAGGAGAAATGATGAACTGAGACAGCAGTCTCGAAATAAAAAAAACCCTCTAGTTTCAGATGCTGTCATAGCCCGTGGGTTGTGTGTGAGTTGCCCTAGAGGTGAGAAATCTGGAATGGGGGGGAGTTGCCTGATGTGACACTGCTACCTTTTGGATTGTTTGTGTAAATGGTTATCAATGAATGGGACTTCAAATTTTCAATGTCCCAGTCAAACAGATGATCTTCATTCTGTGGATACAGCCCAACAGCATGAGTAACAGAAGTTGTTCATATTGTTGTTCTATCCATCCTGAGATCCAGGCCTCCACTCCATTTCCTTCCATCTGAGCTGTTTGTCTTCCATTCTCCTTAAAATTCAGTTAACCCCCGAGCCCTGTCCTAACTTGCAAACTATCCCAAGTCCCAGATGTTCTCTTTAGCATATGTTAGCCCTTGGTTTCCTAATGCTTCCCATTAAAAAAGTTAGTATGCTTGTGTTTAAATCACTTCTTACTGTAATTCATCCCCAGCCCAACTCCAACCCTCTCTCCAAACTCTGCCTTTCTCATTGTAATATTGGCATGTTCAGATGTGTTGATGCTGTATGCTGAAATTCCCTTCCCATGTGTCTCTGTATCACCGCCACTCTCTGCCTTTAAGACCCTCCAAAAACTCTGCTGCTTCGACCAAGCTTTGTTCTGATAGCTTTTCGTTCTTGGTTCTTTATTATATCTCTGTGAAATGAAAGAAAAAGAAATATATCATCATAAAATGTAATTCTTTGTGATGTTAAGAATGCACACCAACTCAACATTTACAGGGAACTCCAAGATAATAAAATGTGAGGCTGGATGAACACAGCAGGCCAAGCAGCATCTGTGCTCCTGAGATGTTCATCCCTGTGTTCATCCAGCCTCACATTTTATTATCTTGGAATTTTCCAACATCTGCAGTTCCCATTATCTCTGATATTATTTACAGGGAACTGTTGGTTAAAGTCGAAAGCTTTTTGTTTAATTGTCCTTAGCTGAGTGCATTAAACAGTCATGGGAGCGAGAAAAAGACATTCTCTTTGGATTAGTTGAAGCAAAATTGCAAATCTTGTCTTTGCAAACAATTTTCTGACTATGTTCGGGTTGCCAGAGGAAGTAGATATGTCTCCACTTTCCATTTTCTTCCCTCATCTTCAAACATCAGCATTGAGCAGTTCTGTGTAAGTTACGGTGTATGAAAAAACCAGGGACGCTCGCTCCCCTTTTGCCTCAACCCTCACTCTCAGCCTCAACAAAGAGCTCCCTGTACCACACTAGGGTACCATTTTCCCTTTTTCCATTACAATGCCAATTAGTGCTAATTGACTCCCATTGGAGCGACACAGTTAACAGATAGAGGGGATATCTATCCTATCCAGCTAGGCTGCATCCCAGAGCAGACTGCCAAATCAATGTTATGGTCTCATTTGGGACATCACGGTGGTTCAGTACTTAGCAGTGCTGCCTCTCAGCGCCAGCAACCAATGTTGGATCCCACCCTCGGACGACTGTCTCTGTGGAGTTTGCACATTCTCCCCGTGTCTGCGTGAGTTTCCTCTAGGTGCTCCATTCCCCCACCCCGTAGTCCAAAGATGTGCGGGTTAGGATTGGCCATGCTGAATTGGCCCATAGTGTCTTGGGATGTGTAGACCCGGTGGACTAGCCGTGGGTTACAGGGATCAGGTAGAGGGGTAGGCCTGGATGGGATGCACTTTACAGGGTGGTGTGGATGCAGTGGACCATATGGCCTGCTTCCACACTGCAGGGATTCTGTGATCTTGTTCATAGAGCGCTTGTGATGCAGTGGTAGTGTCTCAACCTCTGAACCAGGAGGTCTGCATTCAAGTCCCAGCCTGCCCTGGAGCTGTGTAATCACCCCTCCGAACAGAGTGGTTTGACTCAGTCAGGATTGTACATGTTATTTCTAACACGAAGTATTAACGTGGTAAATGTGGGTATCAGACTGTGACAGAACCCACAGGCATAGGGCAGATGGCAATTGCATTTGAGCAAGATTCCAGGATATCCTGCCTTCATTGGGAAACAAAACAGTGTGTTGTCAAATTGGGTCAATGGGTGATTAACCCTCATAAGGTGTCACAATTCTTCATTTTTGCTCATCTGGGTTAGGAACTCATTCATCAGCCTGCCTTGTCAGGGACAGTTAAGCTAAAACTGGCCCTGGTATTTTTTTCTTCTTGACTGTAGCCTTGCTCAGCTCTTTTTCAAGCAAAGACTGTTCATGGACTTTTCAATCCCCATTCTCAGCTGCACTGAGCTAAACTGAGCTTCTTTCAAACCCTTCACACTTGGAATCTCCTTTGAATCCAATGTTCAGCTGCCTATTAATTCCTCAAACTTCCTCCAATGCTCCAACTGGGGAGCATCCAACTGCTGTCAGTTTCTCTGAGTCCCTGGCACAGAACCCATTTAGTCCATCAATAGTCCAGCCAACAACAGCATGACCTGACATGAAATCTACCTCAATGTCTAACTATTTCTTTCTCTGAGTGCCAGTAATCCTCTTTGTTGACTCCCAACCATGGGTAGCCATATTGAAAATCTTGCAATAAGCCTCTCCCTTGCTGCGCGGCTTGGAAATTGAATGTTGCCGCCCAGCAACTCTTAACTGTTGTATGAAGCTTACTTTCCCATAACACTGGAAACGGATTTAAGCAATGCTCAGATCCTGCTGCAAGTGACTGGTTAGCCCAGCGATCTAGAATAGCACAAAGTGTGGGTACAATTCCCACACTGGCTGAGGTTACCATGAAGGACTGGCCTACTCAACCTTTCCCCTCGCCTGAGTCGCGGTGACCCTCTGGTTAAACCACCACCAGTCATCTCTCCATAATTGGAGAGTAACCCTGAAATCCTCTGGAACTATCGCTAGCTCTGTCTTTTTTTTTAACCCAAGGACATTACATCAGTCTGTGTAATCTGTTTCCTACCTCACGCATGTTCAGTGATGAGTCAGTAATTGGATATCCTTGGTGCCAGTTTGGCTGCAAGAGTTAGGGTGCTAGAAAGATGAAGGCATTACCTACTGGAAGGTTGTTATCTAATGGTGGGCTTGGGGTACCAGAGGAATGGCTTTTATAGGAGGGTCAGGCACGAGAGGAATGAACTTTAACACTGGAGTTAGGGTACTAAAAAAAATGTTTCAGTGGTGCAGTTAGAGTAATCAAGGGAAGGACTTTTATTGAATTGTTTTATATATAGAGGCGTGGGAGGGCTAGGGAACCAGTGGGATTGTCTTCACAGGTTAAGTATAATTCATTACGATATGCGCCGTGTACCTTCATTAAAATTCAAGCCATCATACCGTAATACAGCAAAGAAACAGACCCTTCAGTCCAAGCAGTCCATGCTGACCAAAAGCCCAAACTAAAACAATCCCACCTGCCTGTGCTTGGCCCACATCCGTCCAAACATTTCTTTTCCATGTACTTATCCAAATGCCTTTTTAAACATTGTAACTGTACCCACATCCACCACTTTCTCTGGAAGTTCATTTCACACACAAACCACTCCCTGTGTGAAAAGAATTGCCCCTCATGTCTACTTTTGAAACTTCTTCCTGTCACCTTTAAACATACGCCCCTCGTCTTGAAATCCCCCATCGTAGGGAGAAGACATTTGCCTTTCACCTTATATACACTCTCTTGGTTTCAGCCCTCAAGTTCACCCCTCAAACTCCAGTGGGGGAAAAAAATCTGTAATCCAGTCTCTCCTTATACCTCAAACTGTCTATTCCTGGCAATAACTGGTATTTTCTGAACCATCTCCACTTAATAATATCCTTCCTATAACAGGGCGACCAGAACTGGACACAGTATTCCAGAAAGACACCTCTCCAATGACCTGTACAACCTCAGCATATTGAAATTGAGTTCAAATTATTTTCCATTTAAATCTAATTGGCCAAGCTTCTTTCAGAAACTGTCTGCAATTGGATGCACAGACTGTACAATCTGAGCCAAGTGCACACCCTTTCCACAAGAAGTAAATCCTATCGAATCTGTCAACTGTAATTCCAGAAGATTAACAACGAAAAATTAATGCAAAATGTCACAAGAAACAAATTATTCAAAATATGATCTGGGTAATGAAATTAACCTTGCTGAGAAAAGCCGTTAGGTAATTGGCATTTTGTAAGTACGATTGAGGAAACCCATCACACACACACAACAGAGCACAAAAGTTCAAAAACAAACATTTTCCTTGGAAGGCATATCAAGTAATACGAGGTGGTAATTAGCCGGACTACACAAAGGAGCAGGAGTCTCTATAGAGAGATATAGCTGGTTATATTGTTTGATGGGCACCACTCTACAGTAAGGAGGGCAAGTCTCACTCCTTCTACCAGAAATCATAGCAAGAATCTTGACAGTCGCAGGAACAGTAATAAAACAACATGACAAGAACTGTACAGGGATTTTTGTTGAGTAATTATGATGGGAATCATTGCTAATTGTAGCTGCATTCATTGTAATAATTGTTGGAATAATCACAGAGTACTCATTGTAAGGATGCTGGATATAATCATTGCAGTAATCATTGTATTATTTATGGCTGCAGTTGTGGCAGTAATCACCGCAGTATTTGTGGCAAAAATCATTGTAGTATTATTATTGTGGTATGTAGTAATTGACAAAATATGGCAGAAATCATTGCAAAAGCTGTGAGAGTAATCATTGCAGTAATTGTGGCGGCGTTCATTGCAGTAATTGTGAGGGTAATCATTGCAGTAATTGTGAGGGTAATCATTGCAGTAATTGTGAGGGTAATCATTGCAGTAATTGTGAGGGTAATCATTGCAGTAATTGTGGCAACAATGTTTGAAGTAGTTGAAATTAGCTGCAGAAGCTGGGAGAGTAAGCATTGCAGTAATTGTGGTTGCAATCATTTCAGAAATTGCAGCAATTATTGTGCTAATCTTTGCACAAACTGTGATTGTAATCAATTGTGGCAATAATTTTTGGCATAATCATTGTAGTAATCTTTGCAGTAATTTTGGCATCATTCATTGCAAGTAACAATTACATCAATGTGGAAGTAATCATTTGAAGTATTCATGACAGCAATCATCATAGTTGTAGCAGCACCATAGAAGCAATGATTGAGGTCTTCCGTGCAGTACTCAATGTTGTATTCGGATATTATGTTACAAAACAAGCCAGTGCTTGTGGTAAAACTCATAGCAATAATTCTGGTTGTCACCGCAGCAATAATTATGGCAAGAAACATATTAGTAAATGTGGATATAATCATGGTCTGAGTCATAATTGTGGCAGTAATTGTGATAGTAATTGTGACAGTAATTATTGGTAGTAGTTATAAAATTGTGGCCAGGATCTTTCACAACAGGAAACATGATGCTGGTTTATGATGCTTGTGTTCTTGGCGCCTTGTTCTATGGCTGTGAAGCACAGACAATTCACAGCTATCAAGAAAAGAAGCTCAACAACTTTTATCTATGTAGTTTGTGGTGTGTTCTGGGCATCTTACGGAAGGGTAAAGCCATGAATTTGACGTACCTCTCAAAGATAAAGTTGCCGCTCGACAGATGTCTTCTCTGGCTCTGTCATGATCACAGGATAGGAGCTAAATGCTTGTCCAAGAATTTGCTCTGCAGCAAGGTGACCAGTAGGACACCCAGAGCTCTGCATTGAGGGAACGTGCATGACATCGATTCACACAGTTGGGAAAGACAGACTGCCTGGAGAGAGAGTGCACAGGAGATGTTGCCAGAGTTGGAGAGTTTCGGTCTTTTGAGGACAGCTTGGACAGCCTGGGGCTGTTTTCCTTGGAGCAGGGAAGACTGAAAGGCTCATGGTTGAGGGGCGTAACATTATGGTGGGGATAAATGGGGTAGGTAGGAAGGATGAAGGGATCACTGACCAGGGGCGTAGATTTAATATAAGGGGCGGAAGGTGTAGAGGGGATGTGAAGAAAAGCCTTTTCACTCAGAGGATTGTGGGAATCTGGAACTCACTGGCTGTAGAAGAGGCAGAGACCCTTTATAACATTCAGATGTGCATTTATGATGCCAGGGCATAGGAGGTTACGGGCCAAGTGCTGGAAAAATGGGATTGCGGTAGTTTGGTGGCTGTTTTTGACAGGGTGCCGACTTGATGGGCCAAAGAGCCTTTTCTTCATTGCCAGAGTTTGCTATGACTGAATGACTATGACTAACCGATATCAGAGGAAAATGGAACACCATTTGTGAGCTGTTTCTTGTGCCACCGCGATGAGAAATGGCTAGAGTGACTTGGCAACACATGCCAGCATCAAAAAGAACAATCTAGTGATAACCATGTCACGTACAGGATGGGTGGCAGAGCCTGCCTCTCACAAATTGGTCTCTTCAAACGTCAACAAAGCTGTGGCATATGTGGACGATCCCCAACGCGTTTGATTTGCTGCATGTCCATCATCTTAAACAGATTAGAAAGGCACAGAAGACAAATAGGGAATATGCCAGTGATTTTGCTAATATTTGTGGCAAGAGCTGTATCTGCAACCATAACAAGAATCATGGTAATAATTCTGGCAGCATGCCATTGGTGTTTTTTTTTAAATTAGGTTCTGTTAGGAGTTATGTATTGCTTTCATTTTCCAGTTGTAATTTTTAAAAAATTCTGCAGAATGACCACAACATTCGGATGCAAAGGAAGAACCGTTCTGTAGAGAAATGTATGAAAAGCTTCTGTACGCAGCAAGTAGTTTCGGTTGGGAATGCAATGCCTGTAAATGCAGCTGATATTAAAAGGATATTGGATGATTGTTTGGAGAGAAATGGGAGATGGGCAAAAGGCAGGAGATCGGCACTGGGCATTAGAACTGGTGCAGATACAATAGACTTGGCCCCCTTTTGTGCTGTGACAATTCTGTGATTCTCTGTGCGAGAAGTTATTTATTTGTCAAAAGCAGGACTCTGCAGGTGTGGGAGTTTAACAACATAGCACAGTTATAAGGATCCCCAGGAACCGGTGATTGGCTTTGATCACAGTAAACTGGAATAAAATTGAGGTGTGAACTGAGGACTCTGAACACTTCACGTAGGGACAGAACATCTCAGTGGCACTGCCTAAACAGAGCTGGGACAGTCATCATTTGTAAGAAATCACATCAAAGTGAATTTATTCATATTACGTTCCTAATTTGCTTCAGTTTTGGCTTCAAAATATTGTGGTGATCTGTTCAGTCCTGTTATGACCAGTGATCAATTTATTTTGTTTCTTCTGAGGGGCCAAGTCCAGCATTCATTTCCCAAATCTAGAGATAATGGGAACTGCAGATGCTGGAGAATCCTAGATAACAAAGTGCAGGGCTGTACCTAGGCCTGAAACGTCAGCTTTTGTGCTCCTAAGATGCTGTTTGGCCTGCTGTGTTCATCCAGCTCTGCACTTTATCATTTCCCAAATCTAATTTTTTTTTCCTTTATCCATTCATGGGATGAGGGTGTTTCTGGCTAATTCGGCATTTATTGCCCAGAAGGCAGTTCCGAGTCAACCACATTGCTGTGGGTCTGGAGTCACATGTAGGCCAGACCAGGTAAGGATGGCAGATTCCTTCCCTAAAGGACATGAGTGAGCCAGATGGGTTTTTCCAACAAACGGTTCATGGTCATCATTAGATATTTTATTGAATCCAAATTCTACCATCTGCTGTGGCAGAAGTTGAACCCGGGTCCCCCAGAATATTGACTGAGTCTTGGGATTAATGGTCCAGCTATAATACCACTAGGCCATTGCTTCCCCTGAACCACCTTCTTGAAGTGCTGCTGCCCTTGCGGTGAGGGAGTTCAAGCTGGGAATTTCAGGATTCTGACTCATTACAAATGAGTAATATTTCCAAATCAGGGCAGTCCGTGAGCTGGAGGGAATTTTGGGAGTGATAGTGTGCCCACAACCTGTACTGGTAGTGTGGGTTAGGGAGAAGGAAGTTGGGCAGTGCTGTAGAATAGAGAGACCTGGGGGGCTCCGATACATAATTCTTTGAAGTTTGTGTCACATGTAAACAGGCTGGTTAAGAAAGCGTGTAGCAGGTTGGATTTCATTGCTCAGTCCTTTTTGAGTGTAGGAGATGAAGTAGGACGGGATATTGGTGAGGCCTCTTCTGGAATACTGTGTCCAGTTCTGGTTTCCTTGTTATAAGAAGGGTAGTATTAAGCTGGAGAGGGGTCAGAGAAGATTCACCAGGATGTTTACCAGGGTTTGAATTACAAAGGGAAGCTGGATAGACTGGGACATTTTTCATTGGAGCACAGGATGTTTAGGGGTGACTTTTTTAGAGATTTATAAAGTCATGTGGAGTACAAATAAGGTGAATAGCAGGTGTCATTTCCCTGGGGGGGGGGTATTTCAAGACTTGGGGGCATATTTTTAAAATGTGAGGGGAAATATTTGGGGAAAAAAAGACTTGAGGGGCAATCTTTTTCCACAGAGTGCTTCGTGTGCAGAATGAACTGCCAGAGGAAGTGGTGGGTGCAGGTTCAGTGACCATGTTTAAAAAAAATTTGGATAATTACATGCAAAGGAAAGGTTTGGAGGGATATGGGCCAGGAGCAGGCAAGTAGGACTAGTTTAGTTTGGGTTTATGGACTGTTTCTGTGCTGTATGACTGTGCAAAAACTACCATCACTAGGTGTGGGGAAGAGAGGAAATACTCTTCATATCTCAATACATTTACCTGACAGGCAACTTCAGGAAACGTTCCATCATCCTTTGTTTGTGATAGGTATTGTTGGCACATATGTTATTTGCAATGTATCAGCTCAAGGCATTTTCTTTTTGGATGTTGTCTAGCTCAGTTGACTGGATAGCTGGTTTGTGCCACCAAATGAAGCCAACACTAAAGCTACCATGAAGAACTGTCCCTTGCATCTTCTCCCCTCACCTAAAACGTGGTGACCCTCAGGTTAAACCACCACTAGCCATGTCTCTCTCTAATAAGAGAGCAGCGCTATGGCAAGTGAAGACTATGGCAACTTTACTTACATGCATTACTGACCCAAAACTGAGCTGGTATCTGGGTGACAATACTTGCGTGTCAGACTGTAGATCCCAAGCTGATCGATCCCAATAACCAACAGATCAGATCCTTGCTCTGCAATCCTGCCACATCCAGTGGTGGTGTATAAATAAAAACTAACAGGAAGAGGGGCCTCCACAAATAGCCCCATCTTCAATGATAGGAGTCCAGCACATCAGAGCAGGAGATACGTTGGATGCAAGCATTTTCAGCCAAAAGTGCTGAGTAGGTTTTCTATCTCAGCCTCCTCCAGAGAACCCCAGGATCGCAGACGCCAATTTAATTCATATCAGAAAGATAGCTGGCGGCATTGTACACCGCAAGGGGCCTGGACAACATTCCAGCAATAGTACTGAAAACTTGTGTTTCCGGATTTATCACGCTCCAAGCCAAGCTCCTCCTGTACATACAGGACCGGCATCTATCTATAATGTGGAAACTTGCCCAGCAGTCCAATCTAGTCTTTCACCATTCTGTCAGTGTACTGTGCACCGTCTATAAAATGCAAGTCACCCATAGCTCCTTTGACAGCACCTTTCGAACCTGTGACCGCTGCAAGGGCAAGAGCAGTGAATGCTTGGAATCCCCCGAAACCACACTCTAAGATATGCACCATCCTCAATTGGAACTTAATCTCCTTTCCATTATTAGCACAGGGCCAAAATCGTGCAACTCCTCTCCTAATGGACCTATTCATGCATCTATTCCTTTAGAGCAGCAGTGATTCAAGAAGGCAGCTCACCAGCTCTTTCTAAAGCGCAGTTAGCGTTGAAAATTAAATGCTGGACCAGCCAGAGATACCATGAATGAATAGCTAAAAAAATTATAATTGTCCCACCCCAATATTAGCAGTTCCGATTCCTGACTGTTATTCATTGACAGATGTGGATATCATGCAATGACATTATTGGGATTGAAAGTGACATGTCTTATAATTAAATAGCTACCTTGATTCCAGTGTAGATAATGATATCTTTTACAAAGTTCTTGATGATCCCAAGTGCCCAACAAAGGGGCAGAAGCATAGAGAAACAGAGAGAGAAACCTCAGAGAAAACCATGCAAATAAGAACAGGCACACCTTCAAAATGCCAGTGGCCTGCAATCACAGAAGATTTATTGGGCCAATCGAGAATTAAAGCCAATGTTTCTTCTTCCTGTTCCCATTCGACTCTGAGATATGATTAAATCTCTTCGATCCTAATAACACACAAGATCATTTTATGAAAGCACAATGTTCAGAGGCCCCATTACTTCAACAGATTCCTGACAGTTTCAAAAATCAAAATGGGTAACTACTTGGACTTTCCTTTTTCTGAAAGGAGATAGCAGAGAAATGACAGCAATGGCATGATTGGCCTCATTCGGCAGTTGAGTTTGAAATGGAAAAAGCCAGTGAAAATCTATTTGCTTGGTGATTGTTTTATGTTTGGCATAAAACAAAACAAAAATGCAACAGTTTTTAACATCACAGTGGGGAGCATTAACAACCCTTCCGTCATCATCATTATCTCTGAACAACGATGGATATACTGCACACAATCCATTTTGATGGAGCATCTTATTGGAAATGCTTTCGCTGATGCCTACGAAGGCCACTCATGAGAGGTGGGGTTTGTTGTGACCACATGACATTGTGGGTGGCTGTTTATGGCAGTGGTCCAATCACCAAGCAGTTCGAACCGCTTGCTGACATTGACATTGATCTCTCTCATCAGCTGGTACCTCCCAGGTGGGACTGTCGCTGTTTTGGGCTCTTACAACATTTCTGTCAACTTGCTTGAAGTGAGGATTTGGAGGTCCTACTGGACACCTGGTTCTTGTCAGCCCACTGTGTGGGAAGATGCTTGGCTAAGCTTACAGTTTCTGTGCTGTAGACATGCCTGAGCCAACAGAGTCACTAACAAACACAGAGAACATGGGGAGAAGTCCAGCAGGTCTGGCAGCATCTGTAGAGAGATGAACAGAGTTAACATTTCGAGTCCCATTTGACTTCTTCAGAAGATCCTTCGGCCCAACTTATCCATGACTTCCAAGTTTCCTAAACTAAACTAGACCCATTCACCTGCGTTTGGCCCATATCTCTCTCAATCTTTTCTTTCCATGCAGCTGTACAAATGGGTTGGAAAGTTTTAGAAGGATATGGGCCAATGCGGGCAAATGGGACTGGTTCAGTTTAGGAAACCTGGTTGGCGCGCATGAGTTGGGCTGAAAGGCCTGTTTCCATGCTGTATGACTGTATAACCAGTAAACTTGAAACGTTATCTCTGTTTCTCTCCACAGATACTGCCAGGCCTGCTGAGTTTCTCCCAGCACTTTGTGTTTGTTTCAGATTTCCAGCATCATAGTGTTTTGCTTTTATCCAACGGAGCTGCATCTGGCTAAAATTATAGAATCCTTACAGTGTGGAAGCAGGCCATTCAGCCCATCAAGTGTCACCAACCCTCTGAAGAGCATCCCACCCAGAACCATGTCCCTACCAGATCCCTGCATTTCCCATGGCTAATCCACATAGCCTACTGTGGGAGGAAACCGGAGCACCTGGAGGAAACTCTCTCAGACAGCGGGAGAGCGAGCAAACTCTGCACAGACAGGCACCTGTGGCTGGAATCAGGCCCCTGGTGCTGTGAGGAAGCAGTGCTCCCCACTGAGCCACTGTACCACCCTGTGCGTGATGAGTGCCAATAAGCTTTGGACCTCGGCCTTTGATGGGATCGCTGCCCTCATGATATTGTGCCCCAGGCAGTGAAGATGAAAACTATTATCTTCCTTTCGCTAATAGCTACAAGTTGTCTTATGTCCTGTGGCACACCAAATCTGTCCTGATGCCGAAGATCAGTGGCTAAGTTCTGGCAGTTCGTGTGGACTAAATTTGAATGTATTGGCTCTGGGTGGGATTATAATAGAGCTGTTTATGCTTTTTGTTGTAATCTGTCCAGTGTGTTAATATACTATCGCAAATAGATATTAATTTCACTATCTGGGATTAAAATAGGGCGAGCAGAACTGAAGCTGAAAGAAGACTAGTAATTGGCTGTACAATAACTCATCAGTTTAGTATGGAGAATATGAATAGAGAGCATAGAGATGGTGGCTTAATGCTGCTGCCATGGTGTTAAAAGCCCAGGCTCTACAATGGGCTGGGAAGCAGCTTCAGACCTGATGACAGCTACCATTGGAATCTAGATTTTGGTTTTTTTTTTAAATGCTGGAATTGAAGGCTGGCCTCACTCATGGTGACCATTAATATATCATTATATATAATCATACATCATTATATATGCCATTGGTGATAATTCAAGATGGGACTGATACCTTTTAAACAAGAAAGTAACACCAGTCTTTTAAAGTGTGGCATCTCTGCTGACAACAACCACGTAATGATAAATGTCAACTGCGCGTGCTCACCATCAATATTTTCAGACTGAGTGCACAATATAAAGTTGATCTTTAAAATTCTTATTTTAGAAATATTTTAATTTTGAGCCATATTTTTCTCTCAGCAGATCTACTGTCTCATTTAGTTTCTCTTTTCGTTTTCTGGTCTCTGGAACTACACAGTGATAAATATGTCACAATCATTTGCAAGATTTGTGTGCGTATACTTCTGGGTGTCAGCCAGCTTGCAAAGCTCTACATTTGCCTGATGAGAGTTACATGCAAAATGACAACAAAGGGCTCGATGAATAGAAACCGTCGCAAACTGCATGGAGGAAGGAATAACAGTGGCACACAGAACTGTGGTAACTAGTGGAAACTGCATCCTAGTCCGTGCTGTCGATTTTTGTGGCAGGAATGTTACCCGACATTTAAGACAACCCCATTTTAACAGCACCAAGAATTATGCTTTTGCAATTGGAATTTCAACCAATCCATCCTTTCAGCAAAGGCCTGATAAACCTGTGCCCCACAAATGGGGATGGCACAGAGCTCAGTGGTTAGCACTGCTGCCTCGCAGTGCCCAGGGTCCTGGGTTTGATTCGAGGCCTGGGCAACTGTATGGAGTTTGCACATTGATAGAATCCCTACAGTGTGGGAACAGGCCCTTCAGCCCAACAAGTCCACACCAACCCTCTAAGCACCCACCCAAACCCATCCCCTATAACGGACCTAATTTACACATCCCTCAACTCTACAGGCAATTTAGCATGGCCAATTTACCTAGCCTACACATCTTTTGGACTGTGGAAGGATACTGGAGCACCCAGAGTAAACCCATGCAGACACAGGGGAACGTGCAACCTCCACGCAGACAGTCGGCCGAGGGTGGGTTTGAACCCAGGTCCCTGGTGCTGTGAGGTTGCAGTGCTAACCACTGAGCCACCGTGCCGTTCTCAGTGTGTCTGTGTGAGTTTCCTCTGGGTGCTTCTGATTCTTGCCACAGTCCAAAGATGTGCAGGTTAGGGTGGATTGGCCATGCTGAATTGTCCATAGTGGCCAGGGGTGTGCAGTTTAGGTGCTAAACTGTCCACAGTGGGCAGGCTGTACGGGTTAGCCATGGTAAATGTGGGGCTATTGTGTAGAGGTCAGGGTTGGATGCTCTTCAGAGGGTCAGTGCAGACCCAATAGACCAAATGGCCTCCTTCTGCACTGTGGGGATTCTAAATGACTGCTTTATTTACTGGTGCCTTGTAACTGAGAACAAAAGATCACACTGGCATCACAAGTTGTGTGACAAAAGCAGGCATGGATTTAAGACTACATCCTCTTTAAGCCAGATGCTGCTGACAAGGAACTTAATGAGCTTTAAATGCTTTGATTGTAAATATAAATATTTTGCATGGTTACTTTATGCAATAAATAAAATAGCATTTTTTTTCATTTATACTTCAAATTTGCAACCATCTGCTGGCTGCTTCCTTTTGTATTTTGTGTATAAGCCAGCCCTGTTAGTGAAAAGATTATTCAGACTTCTAGGGTGGCATTTACAATGGCATCTGTAGTTAACATTGGTTATGACTGGATCGTCCAGTCATTTATTTGCAATGCCTTCTCTTCCAGCACCAATGCCTCTGTGTCCCTAAAAAAAAAACGTCTATCCCTAGCAGCCTCCAATTTTGTGATCAGAGATAATGGGAACTGCAAATGCTGGAGAATCCGAGATGACAAAGTGTGGAGCTGGATGAACACAGCAGGCCAAGCAGCATCTCAGGAGCACAAAAGCTGGTGGGATCTTAAGAGAGCAAAAGCTCCTAAGACGCTGCTTGGCCTGCTGTGTTCATCCAGCTCCCCACTTTTTATCTCCAATTTTGTGTCTATGTTTTGCCCTTCAGTAATGTCAAGTTAAATCATAGCACCATTTTCCCACACACACATGGATGGTGCCCAGCTCTGTCTTACTGCCGTCAATACTTTTTTTTAATAGAATCCCTACAGTGTGCAAACAGGCCCTTTGGCCTAACAAGTCCACACTGACCCATCCACTTGTAAACCCATCTAATCTACACATCCCTGAACACTGTGGGCAATTTAGCATGGCTAATTCACCCAACCTGCACATCTTGGGATTGTGGGAGGAAACTGGAGCACCCAGAGGAAACCTACACAGACGCGGGGAGAATGTGCACACTCCACACAGACAGTCACCCGAGGGTGGAATTGAACCTGGGTCCCTGGTGCTGTGAGGCAGCAGTGTTGACCACTGAGCCACTGTGCTGTCCCATACTTTATCTCTAAATTTTCACACTGCTTAGTCAGTATCCGTAAGTTGAAGATCAGGAAATGTCTCTAATTGATCAGTTATTTGGGCCAATCAAATCATTGCCCCAGGGCGATATCACAACCCTCATTCATTTGCCAATCCATCATCCATCTCGCTGCCAGCTGTCTGAGGCAGCACGACACTGTTTTTAAACTAATGTTTTATTTGCCCCGAGGATGAGCTCTTCTGCACATGCCCACATCACTGGGAAAATGGCCTGCCTCCCATCTTCAAGATCAGGCAGCTGTAACCCTGCCTCAGCTGATGTGTTATGGACAGCCTCCTTTGAGGGCTGAAAAAAAAATACATTTTGTGCAGCATTTTCTCTTACTCTCCATCGGGAACAATTTGCAAGAAGTACCATAATCGATGAGAAGAGAGTACTGATTGTTTGCTGGTTGGACTGTAATTAGTAGAGGTGTTGCTGAGGTGAATGCACCGGTTAATGATGACTGACAGATAACTGATAAGCTCAGTTTACTCTTTAAGCAATGCAGGTTGACTCTGATTTGGATAAGGCATTGGCCTGGGAAATGAGCTGGAGAATGACTGTTGTTTTGAAACAGGTGTAGTGTGTGTGTAACTGCTCCTTTAGTCTGAAAAGGCCAGGGCCCTTTGTACTAACATACGTTTCTTTCTACTGAAAGTTACGTATCGTATTCTTGGTCTCACTGACAATTCTAAATTGATTGTTGACATGCATTCAGGATTATGTAAGAAATGATTAATTGTTTGATTATTCTGACAATTTTCAGTTGCTTATTGATTTGTAGAGGTGTTGCCACAGAGAATGTGGAAGGTAATGATGACTAGCAGTTAACTGCCAAGCTCTGTTCAAATTTTAAACTGCTTGACTGCTACGCCAGCACTTGTTAGCAAACCTAATTGCCCTTGTGAAGGTGGTAATGAACCTGCTTCTTGAACAGCAGCAGTCCATGCAAGATAAGTGGACTCTCTGTGGAGCAGCAGCAAGGCTGTGGAGCAGGACTTTGACAAAAGATGGTGCCTGAGATTTGGCGACTTCATGATCGGTCTGGTAGACTTCCAGATAATGCCTGGGGATCTGGGTTCAAATCCCACTATGGCAGATGATGGAACTTTGAATTCAATAAAAATATCTGGAATTACGAATCTAATGATGAGCATGAATCCACTACCAATTGTTAGGAAAAACCCATCTGGTTCAGTAATGTCTTTAGGGAAGGAAACTGCAGTCCTTATCTGGTCTGGCCTCCATGTGACACCAGATAAATACAATAACTTTTTAGTTTTTCAAAAAAAAAACCCTTTGCAGTGTGGGGGAAAAACCCTCTTTACAAACTTCTTCAACGTGAGAACAACACTCTGAAACAACATAGACTTTTTAACTTCAGAATTTAGAATTAAAAAAACTCAGCCGTTTGTTTTTTTAAAAAAAGCCTGTTGGGAAAAAAAACCCAAGATATTGTTTGTTTTTGTTTTATTTTTGAATGCTAATGAAACAAAATGAATGAAAATGTTATAATGACTGTAATAACTGACAAAAAAAAAATCTTTAATTGGCCCTTCAATCCCAGGAGCAGCTGCAAGATCCATGCTGCAGACTGGGACATTATTTCATCTTTGGTCATTAAGATCAAGACCTTTTTTTGTCTTTTTCCCTCTGTTGTCTAGTTTTTTCTTCCTCTCTATACCTTTACTTACCTATTGTCCTGAGCTTGGATGGCATCAGTGTTGGTCAGAGCCCAGAACGCTGACATTGAACAAGCCCACTGTGGACCCACTGCGGACCTCCAGTAGGCCCAGTGTGGAGGACAGCGAGTCCTTAAATACTTTCCCTGAACGAGCACAGGACCAGGCATCGGAACCAGCAGCTGCTACATTGACATCGGCAAGGTAGGCCTGGTGGCGAAAGATAGCTCCTGAGGAACTGCGACTTCCTCGGTGGTTGGCAGAAAAACATCTTAGTGACACTGACGAGTTGGGCCCAGCGGCAAGAAATGCAACTCTGGCATTAGTTTGGTGGACTCATTGTGCCTGTAGGAGGGAGTTGCAGGATTTTGGCCTATTGACAGTGAAGGCATAACCATATATTTCCATAGCAGGATTGTTTGTGACTTGGAGGGAGCTATCAGGTGTTCATGTTTGCATGCAGCTGCCTTGTGCTCCAAGGAAGCTGACTATCCAGACTTCAAAACCTCTATGGGTTTTCACAATCATTCTTCTATGTGGTCCATAGCTGCCAAACTGCATCAACAGTAACGCATACTTACAAAGATAAATGGGTGTTGGTCAGGTAAACTGATTATAGGATGGTGTCAAGCTTCTTGAGTGTTGTGCTCATCTGGGCTAGTGGGATGTATCCCATCAGACTTGTGCCTTGTCGATGGTGGGCATAGTTTGGGGTGATAGGAGGTGAGTTACTCACTGCAGAATTCCCAGATTTTGTGTTTATATGGTGGGTTTAGCTAAGCTTTTGGACAATGTAACCATCTCTACCACCATCACCACCCCTTCCCACTAGAAAGAGGCTATAGTGGGGGCTTCAGTGATGGTAATGTCATTTAAAGTTCAAAGGAAGTTGGCTACATACTCTCTTGTTGGAGATGTGTGTGGCATACATTTCCTGTTGTGAGAAAAATCTAGAACTAGGGATCATAGTTCATAAATAAAAGGTCGCCCATTTAAGACAGAGATGACGAAAATTTGTTTTTTGCTCAGAGTTGAGAGTCTTTGAATTCCCTTCCTCAAAAGGCAGAATCTTTAACTATGTTTTTTAAGTATACAGAATCCTTAAATATTTTTGAGGCAGACGTAGGTGAATTCTTGAGTAAATCTATTGTCACGTGTATTTTACAGTAAGAATACAGTCAAATACATTGAAAACCTTTTCATTTGTCACCATGAGTCAGTGTCATTTTGAATAGATAAAGAATAAAGTGGGGTGAGGAAATGTTGTTTCAGAGCGTGGTTTTTTTTCCCCCTTTGCAGAGATTTTTAGAGCGTTTTCTTCCCACACTGCAAAGGGTTTTTTTTTTGAAAAACCGAAGTTTTGTTTTAAATAAGGAGTTGTGTTTTTGTTTTGTGGAGTCTTACACACGGTCAGCTCTGGAGAAGGATTTCTTCGAGGAATTCATTGGAGAGGCGTCTTTTTTATTCAGTTAATCAGCTAGGTGGTATATTTTGTTTAAATTTCATATGTTTGATACATGCTTTTATTTTTTGCCATTTTAATGTTATTTTCTGCAGGTAATGAAAGGCTGTTTATTTTATGTATAAGGTGTTAAGCTTAAAAATAGCAATAATGTTATTAAGACCACATGTGAGGTACAAGGTGAGATGGCTCATAGATTAATAAAGTTTTTACACAGTCAGATGGGTGATTGTTGAGAAAGGTTCAAAAGATTCCAATGGCTATTCCTCTGTCAAATAGATATTCAGTTATTGAAACCGTAGAAGAGGATAGTCTCTCCAAAGAGAATGGAAGGGCCAGTCAGTTATTGGTCACTTGGGACAATTCAAATGTTAGGCAGCATTTGACAAGATTTAATAGAATTATTGTTAAAGGGGGATTCTCCTGTCAGAGGCACAGAATCTTCTTTCAGATATAGACAAATTGGTTCAATTGAATCTCTTAATCAATATAAAGAGTGTAGGGGCATTCTCAAGAGAGAAATCAGGAAGGCAAAGAGGGGAGATAACAAGGTGTGGAGCTGGAAGAACACAGCAGGCCAAGCAACATCAGAGGAGCAGGAAGGCTGATGTTTCGGGCCTAGACCCTTCTTCAGAAAATGAGGGGATATTCAGGCAGAGGGCGTATGAGATAGCGTTGGCAGATAGGGTTAAGGATAATCCAAAGAGATTCTACAAATATGTTGAGAGCAAGAGGGTGACTAGAGATAGGATAGGGTCTCTGAAAGATCAAGGAGGTTGTCTTTGTGCTGAACCCCATGAAATGGGAGAGATACTAAACGAATATTTTGCATCAGTTTTTACTGTGGGGTAAGAAATGGAGTCTAGAGAATGCAGATAAATAAACTTTGTTTTTTAAAAACAGTATTCATTACAGAAGAGGAAGTTCAGGAGGTCTTAGAGAATATAAGGGGACCTGATCTAATGGATCCCAGAGTCTTAGAATCATACAGCACAGAAACAGACCCTTCGGTCCAACCAGCCCATGCCAAACATAATCCCAAACTAACCTAGTCCTACCTGCCTGCACTCGGCCCATATCCCTCCAAACAAATGTAGTGGGAAGTAATGGAGGAAATTATAAGACCCCTTGCGGAAATATTTGCATCATCTCGAACTTTGGGTGAGGTGCCTGATGACTGGAGGGAGGCTAATGTTGTACCTTTTGTTGAAGAAATGTTGCAAGGAGAAACTGGGGAACTTTGGATCTGAGAGTCAATTGTGGGTAAATTGCTGGAGGTGATTATAAAGGATAGGATTTATGGACATTTAGAGAGGCGAACGTTAATTAGGGATAGCCAGCATGGTTTTGTGTGAGGAAAAATTGCGTCTCTCAAACTTGATTGAGTTTTTTTTTGAGGAAATTACCAAGATGGTGGACGATAGCAGAGCAGTAGATGTTGCTTATTTGGATTTTAATAGATCCTTTGGCAATGTTCTGCATGATAGACTAATTAGTAAAGTTAGGTCACATGGGATTCAGAGTGAGCTTGCCAACTGGATACAAAACTGTTTCCTGCTGTTAAGCCAGAATGTGGTGGTGGGAGGTTGCTTTTCAGACTGGAGGCCTGTGACCATGTAGTGTTCCACAGGGATTGTTTCTGGATCGTCTTTTGTTTGTCATTTGTGTGAATGATTTGGATGAGAATATTAGAAGGTATGATTAGTAAGCTTGCAGAGGACGCCAAAATTGGTGGCATAGTAGATAGTAAAGAAGGTTTTCAAAGATTACAGAGGGATCTTGGTCAAACGGGCTGATGAAAAATGGTGGGTGGAGTTCAATCTGGATGAATGTGAGGGATTGCATTTTGGTACAAGAAACAAGGGTGGGTCCTTGAGTAGAGTTGTAGAACAGGGGGATCTAGGAGTGCAGGTAACTAATTGCTGGAAGTTTGCATCACATATAGAAAAGGCAATTAAAGAGCATTTAGCATGTTTGTCTTCATTGCTCATTCCTTTGAGTATAAGATTTGGGAAGCCATATTGAGGTTGGACCAGACATTGGTGAGACCTCTTCTGGAATACTGTGTCAAATTCTGGTCACCCAGTAAAAAGAAGTGTATTATCAAGTTGGAGTGAGTTCAGAAGAGATTTAGCAGGATGTTGCCGGGTGTGGAAGGTTTGAGCTAGGAAGAAAGGCTGGATAGGCTGGGACTTTTTTCACTGGAGCGTAGTCAGTTGTGAGGTGAACTGATAGTGTATAAAATAATGAGGGGTACAGATGGAATTCATGGTAGTTTGTCTTTCTCCCAGGATGGGAGATTTCAAGACTGGGGGCACGTTTTTAAGGTGAAAAGGGAGAAATTTTAAAAAAAGACATGAGGCAATTTTATTTACACAAGAGGGTGGTTTGCGTGTGGAGTGAACTTCCTGGGGAGATGGTGGCGACACATTACAATGTTTAAAAGATTTTTTTGGATAAGTTTCACAAACCGGAAATGTTTGGGGGATATTGGCTAGGTACAGGCAGGTGGGACTTGTTTAGTTTGGGATTGTGGTTAGCATGGCCTGGTTGGACAGAAGGGTTTGTTTCCACGCTGCCTGCCTCTGTGACTCTACTAGCGCGGGATAGGTGGGAATGTAAAGCTGAGGTTAAAAATCAGATCATCCGTGATCTTATTGAATAGGGTAACTAACTGAAAAGGCTGAGTGTTGTTCCTTATTTGTGTGTTTGTAAGTGAGGGCAATATTACTTTGCTGTTTATCACCCCCAGGCTGAAGAATCATATATGTGGACCTGAACTGCTTCAGTATCTCAAGAGTTACAAATGTTACTGAATGTTGTGGCGATTAAGTAATGAACCTGATGATGGAGGACAAGTCATTTAAGCAGAGGCTAACGTTAGTAATCTTCAGTATGTAAGATGGTTCAGTATGTGAGCTTGGCTGCAAACTCCATGTGGAAAGCACAAAGTAAGTTCACATGAAGGGACTTGGAAACAAGGGCCAGTGTGAGGTATGAGTTAGTTGAGGGACTCTGTTAAGCAGTGGAGCGCATAGGCTCATCAACCCCACCCCCACCTCCTGGATTGACCTATGGGTGAGGGCCCATGATCTGTGGTGAGTTCTGTTTCTCTTGGAAGATGCCTGCAGTGGGAGTGAATCTGTGTTTATGGAAGGCTTGGCTGATATCCTCCTATTGGGAGCTCAGTGCTTGGGGGATGATGTGAATTCAAGCCGCTCACTGTCTTTTAAAATGGCACTTGAAATGTTTCGGGCATCATCCTAGTGCACATTGTTCTCTTTTGTTGTCATAAACGTTTATTCAAATAAATGTCACTTGATATCTGACTCCCTAGATGCTATAGTCAACACATTCAGTGGTATTAGTATACATCACCGGCTCAGTGGTTAGCCTCACAGTGCCAGGGACCCAGGTTTGATTCCACCTCAGGTGACCGTCTGTGTGGAGTTTGTACATTCTCCCTGTGTCTGCGTGGGTTTCCTCCGGGTGCTCCAGTTTCCTCCCACGCTCCAAAACTATGCAGGTTAGGTGGGAAATGCAGGATTACAGGGATGGGATGCTCTTTGTAGGGTCAGTGTGGACTCAGTGGGCTAAATGGCCTGCTCCCACACTGTGTAGGGGTTCCATGATTCTAAAACGTGACTCCTCCTGGCTCAGAGGAAGGACACTACCCCTGCACCATAAGGGCCCCTTCCCCTGATTCCCTAGTTGTTTATGTTCGGATCAACCTTTTCAGAGATGTGCTTACACACTTCTGCAGCAGGAGGGACTTGAACGCAAGGCCGCCTGGTCCAGAGGCAGGACCATTGCCACTGTGCCACAGAGAGCCCTGTCTTCTGTTCCCTACAGTCGTTGCAGAGAACTAAAAATACCACAGACTGTGAGTGGCGTTACACAGAAATCATCTAATTTCACCTCATTCCAAGTCTCATTTGGCGATTTTAATTATTGGAATTGTGTTCATTTTAGAATAGATATGCGCCTTGTAGAGGGAAGCATTTCAATTTGCTGCTGTTCAGGTAAAGGAGAGTAGCAACAGCTGTGCCCAGTTATAATTACATGCACGTAGCACAGTGACTATGGACCCAGTGTTAGAACAGCGGCTTGTGAATATAGCAGCAGTGGCTCTAAAACACAGAACAGCAAATATTTAAATGCAGGAACTAGATCAACTTTGTTCAGTCTAGTTTATTATGCTGTCTGCAACTTGGCTCTGTTTACAAAGGTAGATTGGTATTAATTGGCAACAGAATGCAGAAGGAGACAGAAACTTTATTCATCAATCTTTACATGTTGGTTGCACAATGCTTTTATTTTTGAAGATGCACCAGGATGAACTGCAGTATCTCGCTGTAAACTACAACATCCAGCAGTAGCCTGCAACGTCCAGCTGTTACCTGGTAATGTCTCGCTGTACCCTGCAACATCCAGCTGTTGCTTGTGTCCAGGTGTTTCCTGCTCTGTCCAGCTGCAAGCGACTATCGGTTTCCTATAAGTACAACTGTTGCCTGTAATGTTCCTCTGTAACCAGCAGTGTCCATCTGTAACAGGCAATACCCAGTTGCGCTGTTTGTCTAACAGATTGTTATTTGAGCATTGTATTAGTTTCATTGCTCTGTTATGTCAGTAAGAAAGTGTCTAAAACTAATTTGTGAAAATCTGTAGTTTTAAAATTCAACAGTTGTGAGTTTTGATAAGGTTTGCTTTCAAAGGGTGCATCAAAACAGCAGTATTATTCAGCTGAATTGGCTCCTCAGTAAATGGCTTAGCAAGACCCTTTCTGTGGCATTCATACATGAGTCGCCAACTTAGTGTAACTTAGCACTTGAGGGTGCAACTCAATGAGAGTTCTGGAGGTGGCCTTTTGAAGGAGTTAGACAGAGGACGGAGACTGATTTTGGTTGTTTCTGTCCCAACAAAGCAGCTGATTGGTGAGTACTTCCAGGCTTTAATGTGCAAATAAACAAGTGTGAAGCTGGATGAACGCAGCAGGCCAAGCAGCATCTCAGGAGCACAAGAGCTGACGTTTCGGGCTCTGATGAAGGGTCTAGTCCCGAAATGTCAGCTTTTGTGCTCCTGAGATGCTGCTTGGCCTGCTGTGTTCATCCAGCTCCACACTTTATTATCTTGGATTCTCCAGCATCTGCAGTTCCCATTATCTTTAATGTGCAAATGTTTAGTTTGTATTAGGTATCTGTTTTCTTTCTCTTTTTCTTACAAATAGGTATAAGACTGTTGATATTATTGTGTCCGTGAAGGAAAGAAATAAACTCTTCAAAATGGGCATTTATCAAGCTTAAAGAGCAGATGTGCTATTCTGATTTAATTCAGATTCTAAATAACTAAAATTCAGTAGCGATGGTGGGGTGTTGATGCTGCAGCTTGTGGGAGCTGTTGGACACCAGGGTGACTTTGGAGCTGAGTTAAGGAGCTCAAGTCTGAACTTCAACAGGCAGGGAAAAAGTTACCTGGACACTTGTTTTCATTTGTTTTTACCATTGTAGCACATACCTAGGTACTGTGAAAAGTTTTTTATTACGTGTGCAGTACCGGCAGATCATACCATACAAAGTGCTTCAGGGTAATAGAACATAGCGAGGGATACAGTGTTACGGCTGCAGGGAAGGTGCACAAGACGAGAGATCAACAGTAGATTTCAAATTTAATGCTGGTGTGCTTTGTTCCAGGAAGTGCACAGATTCCTTAGATTAAACAGTTCAAACTTTATCAAGACAGGAGAGTGTGGTCATCGGTGAGGTTTTTACCCTACCTCTGGGGTTAGATCGCTGGGCTAGCTTCGTCTTTCACTGCACTGTCTCTGGGCTTCATTTCAGGTCCTTCTCACACCATGCTCCATCATGTAGTAACACCCAGAAGGGGGAACCCAACAGGCTTTATTGAATAGAGCTATGCACAGAAATTGATAAAAGACGGCACTGTCTAGAAACCGGAAGACTCAGTCTCCATCCCCATGTGTTATGCCTCACTATGATGCAGTTTTTTTTTAAACCAGATCCTTTGAAGTTGTTGGTAGAGAATTGACGTGATTTGACTCTCTATTCCACAAAGGGGAGAGTGGGAGACTCCAACAGCCTCCTGTCAGCAGCAGATACCATTTCACGCCCCACCTCAACCCCTCATTCCCTTCCCCCACCATCCAATCACATACCATCACAGTTCTCCATTCCCCAACTGCCCTGCACCTCATCTCACCTCCCCTCCCTGTCCTGAATTCCTGACGGATATCTGCTCTCAAACTCCCAGAACTTAGACTCTGGGAAAGATTTGCAGTCCCTGCCCTGTCCAGTGCAGCGTCTGGTGAAGTCCCATCGCCATGCATTAACTGTTCCTTGTAGCATTAAGTGGCTGGCCGGGAGCGAGATTATTGGTGTTTATATTTGTCATTGACTCTGCAGGTGGGAGGAGACTACTAAACCTCCATCAATCCTAAAAGCCCCAGTCTCAATCTCTGTGCTTCCCTCTATCTCTACCTCCCTTTGTCTCTATCCCCTCTTCTCTTCCTATGTCTCTCTGTGTCTCTCTTCCCCCGCCCCCATCTCTACCTCACTCTCTGCCTATCTTTTTTTCCACTGTTTGTCTCTTTTCCTCTGAATCTGGGTAGTTCTATTTGTTACACTCCATCCTGACCTTTGTTACTCTGTGTCTCTCTCTCGTTTTCTCTCTCTCTCTCTATCTCTCTCTCTCTATCGGTCACTTTGTTGCCTTTTTTTGACTATCTGTTTCTGTTTCTGTCAGCCTTTGCCTCTCTACCTCTGCCTCTCTCTCTACTTCGCTCTCCCTGTCTCTACTCCTCCAGTGGATATTGATATGCAGGTAATTTGTACACCACATCTATTCCTGTACAGACCCTTATCCCACCAAATGTCACGCAATAATTAGCTTGTGATTTTTCTCATTCCACAAGAAGATTGTGTAAATGATAACTCCCACAACATTTGTCACACAAAAGTAGAGAACAGTGCAGCTGAAAGTCTGCAGCTTTTGCAGGCCAGGAGATGATTTTCACCTTGAGTTTTAGCTCCTTGACAAGACAGGCCTGAGTGGAACAGCGCTCCTGAGACAAGTCAAAGATGAAACGATCATCTTCATGGGTGATTGAACTCTTCCTTTCACAATTAAGTCATATTTTGACACTCTTTCTATTCGTGTGAACTTAACTGATTGAAGATAGAAGAGCTTTTAAAAAAAAAACCCGAGCTGAAGTTACTTGTGCACAAAGCAAAAATTTGCCAGAAAAGCTCAGCAGCTCTGGCAGCATCTGTGGCGAGAGAAGCAGCTATCTTCTTCCTCTTTGCACAAGACATTAGTGAAGGCTCTTCAGGAGTACTAGTTCTGGTCGCCCTGTTATAAGAAGGATATTATTAAGCTGGAGAAAGTTCATAAGAAGTTTACCAGGATATTGCCAGGAATGAATTGGCTGAGTTATAGGGTGAAGCCAGATAGGCTGGGACTTCTTCCCCTAGAGCGCAGAAGGTTGAGGAGTGACCTTATAGAAGTTTATAAAATCATGAGGGACATAGATAAGGTGAAAGGCAGGTGCCTATTCCCGAGGGAGGGGGAGTTCAAGACTTGGGGGCACAGTGACTAAATGGTTAGCACTGCTTTTCACAGCGCCAGGGACCCGGGTTCAATTCCACCCTCGGGCAACTATCTGTGTGGAGTTTGCACATTTCTACTCGTGGGTTTCCTCCAGGTGCTCCGGTTTCCTCCCACAGTCCCAAGATGTGGAGGCTAGGTGAATTGGCCATGCTAAATTGTCCCAGAGTGTCCAGGAATGTACAGATTAGGTGGGTTATAGGGGGATGGGTGTAAGTGGCATGCTCTCAGGGTTGGCGTATCCTTGTTGGTCCAAAGGGCCCATTTCCACACTATAGGGATTCTACAGCTTTGGTTGAAAAGTGACAAGAGAAGCAAAATATTCTGTTAGAGACAGTGAAAACTGCTGATGCTATGATGATTTTTAAGGTGCGATGAGAAAGACTTGTAAAAAGTCATGAGGGCCAACTTTTTACACAGTGATTTGTGTGTGGAATGAGCTTCCAGAGGAAGTGGTGGCTGTGGGTATAGTTATAACATTTAAGCTACGTTTGGACAAGTCCATGAATGAGAAAAGTTTGGAGGGATATGGGGCTAAGTGCAGCAGGTGAGACTAGTTTAGTTTGGGATTATGCTCAGCCTGGATTATGGTCAGCCTGGACTGGTTGGACCGAAGGGCCTGTTTCCGTGCTGTATGACTCTCTGACTCTAAGTGTGCGTGCAGATTTTATAGTTCTGGTTGCCCATCAATCTCTTCATGTGAGTCTCCAGCAGCAGAACATGTCAGTGAACTTGTGGTTCTCAACTGGCAGAGGCTTCATTCTCTCCCAGTCCTGATGGGTCTGATTAGCCAGGCTGTAGATCATTCTCAGGCTTGCCTTCGGTGCCTCATGCAGCAACAATGGCCTGGAGGGAAATTTTATCCTTCAGGGGTAACAGTCTTGTAGATGCTGCTATTGTCTGTCGATGCTGAAGAGGGTGCCAATCAAGCAGTTTGTTTTGCCCTGGATGGTGGTGTCTCTTTATTCATTAACAGGATGAGGGCATTGCTGGCCAGGCAGCTTTTATTGCCCAGAGGGCAGTTCAGAATCAACTGCATCGCTGTGGGTCTAGAGTGACGTGTAGGCCAGGCTAGGTAAGGATGGCAGTTTCCTTCCCTAAAGGGTATTAGTGATCCACATGGGTTTTCCCCCTGACAGTCAACAATTGACAAGGGGTTCATGGCCATCATTAGATCCTTAGCTCCAGGTATTTTATTTAATTCAAATTCCACCATCTGCTGTGGCGGGTTTTGAACCAGGGGCCCAGAACGTTATCTGGGTCTCTGGATTAACAGTCCAGAGATAATACCACTAGGCCATTGTCACCCCCTGTTGTATAAAGGCCTGAAGGAGCTAACTTCGAAGGTTTGGAATAGGCCCTCCGACTGATACACAAATGATTGTCCCTGCCAGGTGCTAGCCAGTTTAGTTTTAATTGTCAATCAGTTCTACAGGATACAGCCATGCAGCAGGGATCTAGTTACTATCTCGTGGAGATAACGGTGACTCTAATTGGGGTTAGAGGTTAACCAGTTTTCATCTAATGTGACCCATTATCTTACTACAAGGCAATAAACTACTTGTGACTCAACTAAGTGTCTTTTCTGCCAAAGACTTATTAGCGGTTAATTCTTTGCCACTTATTACCAATATTATTACCAATTTAGAGTGGCTCAATGGTTAACACTGCTGCCTCAAGGCTCCAGGGGTCCAGGTTCAATTGTGCAAACTCCACACAGGCAGTTGACATTCTCCTCGTACCTGTGTGGGTTTCCTCCGTGTGCACCCACAGTCCAAAGATATGCAGGTGAGGGTGGATTGGCTGTGCTAAACTTCCCGTAGTGTTCAGGGATGTGTAGATTAGGTGAGTTGTATGGGGATGCTCTGAGGGTCGGTGTGGACTAGTTGGGCCAAATGGCCTGTTTCCACACTGTCTGAATTCTAAGATTTCACAGGAGTAACCAGATATGTTATTAGTATCAAATCTACCCAAAGAAATTCCAGCAAAACAGGGTGCCAGCAGCAATCATCTCTTGCAGAAATTCAAGCTTCTTGAATGTTGTCAAAGCTGGAATCATCCAGGCAAATGGAAAATATTCCATCCTTGTAGATGGTGGGCAGGCACCAGGGTGTCGAGATGTGTTACTTACAGAACTCCTGGCCTCTGACCTGCTCTCGTAGCCACAGAACATACATGGCTAGTGCAACTCAATTTCTGGTCAATGGTAACCTTCAGGATATTGATATCTGGGGATTGAGTGATGATAGTGCTATTGACTGCCAAAGGGAAATGGTTAAGTTCTCACTTAGAATCATAGAGTTTACAGAACGGAAACAGACCCTTCGGTCCAACTCGTCCATGCTGCCCAGATATCCTAAATTAATTGAGTCCCATTTGCCCTCTAAACCTTCCCATTCATGTACCTGTGCAGATGCCTTTTAAATGTTGTAACGATACCAGCCTCCACCAACTCTTCTTCCATACAGGCAAACCCTCTGTATGGAAAAAGTTGCACCTTAGATCCCTTTTAAAATCTTTACCTTCTCACCTATGCCCTGTAGTTTCGGACTCCCCTGTCTTGTTGGAGATCATCGTTGCTTGGCATTTGTGTGGCATTTAGCTGAAATGCAAGTGTTGCACAGCTTGGACGTGACCATTGCACTCACCTATGCCCTGTAGTTTCGGACTCCCCTGTCTTGTTGGAGATCATCGTTGCTTGGCATTTGTGTGGCATTTAGCTGAAATGCAAGTGTTGCACAGCTTGGACGTGACCATTGCAGTAGCTGAGAAGCCGCGAGTGATGTTGCTGACTTTATGATAGGCAAATATCCCTTCAGACCTTACGACGGAGTAAAGTGGTCCCTTTTTAAGTAGGGCAGAGGGGTGGGAGCAGGCTACTTTTGCAATGTGCCAACAAGTTGAAATATGTGCTAGCCATTGCAGACTGCAGCATCTCCTTTTCAGTGTGTATCCAGCCAGCAGTGCACAGGGAAACCTTTCAGACAGTGAGACAGCATTGAGCTCACTTGCTACCTACTTGGACAGGACCTGAGCTTTGCATTGCAATTCTGTCAACTGAAGAAAAGCCAAATCTGTCTTTCCCCTGTGGATTTATTTATTTTCCAACGAGGGAACCTTGTGGTACAAATTGTCAACGGGGGATTCATACTACTTCACTGCATGAGTTAGATCTGAATGCAGTATTTAAATCCAGCTGGTTTTTTGTCTGAGAGCAAGGTGCATTGTCAGAAGCTCAAAGTCATTAAGCATCTATCAGCCTGTCAGGGTGTGTGTATTCACGGTGATTAGATATAGCAGCTACAACAAGTCAGTCTGAGCTGATGGCTAAATATTTCACTCCAATGTTCTACATATTCGAAACCAGCATCTCTTCCGACTGTGCCAGTAATGGCACTGAAGATTATCTTGCCATTTAGATTATTTCATTCACAAAACATAAATGAGGTTGTAGATGTGCTCGTTGAGCTGGTGTGTTTGATTGTAGACATTTCGTCACCCTGCTCGGTAACATTGTCAGCACACCTCCGGTGAAGCGCTGGTGTTCTGTCCCACCTGTTATTTACATCCCTCGGTTTGCTGGGGTGGTTGGCATCACTTCCGGTTCTGTTTCTCAGTGGTTTGTATATGGGGTCCAGTTCCATGTGTTTGTTGATGGAGTTCCAGTTGGAATGCCAGGCCTCCAGGAATTCCCCGGCATGTCTCCGTTTGGCTCGTGCTATTATGGATGTGTGTCCCAGTCGAATTAGTGTCTTCCTTTGTCCATATGGAGCAACCAGTGAGAATTGGTTATGTCACTTGGTGGCTACTTGGTGTTTGTGTGTCCTTATTGTCAGGTTTCTTCCAGTTTGGCCTGTGCAGTGTTTCTCACAGTCCTTACATGGCATTTTGCCCATTGTGTTAGTTTTATTGGTTGTGGGTATGGGGCCCTTTACATTCGCCGGTAGCTGTTGTAGGGTCGTTGTTGGTTTGTGGGCTACTCTGATACCTAGGGGTCTGAGTGGTCTTGTGGTTATCTCTGATAGGTCTCTGATGTACGGTAGGGTGACTAGTCTGTCTGGCCGCCTTGCGTCTTCCTGTTGTGGTCTGTCGCGGAGGCAACGGTGGATTGTGCTTTATTCCATTCCGTGTAAAATCTCCCGTACAAGTGTTCTGCTTTGTGCAATTCTGTGCTGACAGGTGTGTTATGACCTGTTGAATAATGTCCTGATGCAGCTTTGTTTATGGGTGTTGGGGGCGGTGGCCGGTCTAGTTAAGGATCTGGTCCATACCACCCCAGCAAACCGAGGCACATAAATAACAAGAGGGGCAGAACACCAGTGCTTTACCGGAGGCACACTGACAACGTTACCGAGCAGGGCGATGAAATGTCGGTGATCAGACACCGGCCCAGCAAGCATGCCTACAACCTCACCCATAACCTGAACTACAAATCTTAAAAACTTGAAGCAAAACACAGCTCTTGCTTCATCAGAGTTTGAGCGATCACTTCCCAGCTTGAGGGCTGGCAGGACAGGAGCGTGGGAGCCTGGAGCAGTGCACTTTGGATCAGATGACTCAATCCTCATCAGTGATGAACACTATCTCAGCTGCAGGTTGGATTCTTCCCACGCGCCCAAGTCCCAAGAGGAAAATGAGCGTGTGGGATGACATTTTTATGACCTAGCCCCACATGATTATTAGAACCTGATTCATAGAATCCCTTGTATGGAAGCAGGCCATTCAGCCCATTGAGTCCACACGAACCCTCAGAGTGTCCAACCCCCGCTACCCTGTCCCTATAACCCTGCATTTCCCTTGGCTAAACCCACCTAGCCTGCACATCCCTGGATACTACACGGCCAATCCACCCAACCTGCACATCTTTGGACTGTGTAAGGAAACCGGAGCACCCGGAGGAAACCCACGCAGACACGGGGAGAATGTGCAAACTCCACACAGTCACCCGAGGGTGGAATCGAGCACAGGTCCCTGGCAGTGTGAGGCAGCAGTGCTAACCACTGAGCCACCGCAGCCAGAACAGAGTGAGAAATTTACCATCCCCCTAGGGAGTCGCTATGACCAGAGTGAGAGTTCATTTTATTCTCGGGATTGAAGCAAAGTCTGACAGCTGAGTGGAATGTGTTTGAGTTTACCATTCGGCAGTGCTTTGATGGAACATCATGCTTACAGGATGTGACAGCAGACAGCAAGTGCACGCTCTGAGGTTCAGTGTAGGCCTCGCATGTGCTAGCTGTTACGGGGATTGATCAATAGGCATTAGCAACTGGGAGCTGTGTTTGAAATGTGGGCAGAGAGCATTAGAGAGGCACTCTCACTGTCAAGGGAGGCCCCTGCAGGCTTATGAAAAGATGATTCACAAAAGAGTTGCTTGGCAACACACAACAAAACCAAGTGCATTCGAACAGGACACCCATTGAAAACAGGACCTCACCTACAGCAGAAAGTAGGTTGGGGAGTAGGTCTGGCAGAATGTTGCAACTTATTGTGAGCAACGCAGTTACTTCATACGAAATAAGTCCTCATTTTTTGATTCGAGCGCCCTGCCTGTCAGCCTAGTGTTACGGGTCAGGTGATGAGGAAAAACTGGAGGTGAGGTTAGATCATGACACTGCAAATTGGCACATTATAATTACGGTGTGGTGGTTGGAAACAGAAGCAGCAGGAAGCCACTTAGCCCAACTTTCCATTCCATCAATTAGTTAGATCATAAACTGTCTAAAACATTAACGCCAAATCCCCCTTCACTCTTATCCCAACAAATTTGTGCCCAATAAGAATCGTATCACAGCAGCTGTAAGGGCTTCAATTTGTCCAGAATCACAAAGAAATTTTGTATGATAAGTGCTTCTTAATTTTACCCCTGCTTCACTAGCTCCACTTCTAAGATTGTATCTCTATTCCGAATTCATCCACAAAGCAAATAGTTCCTCTTTATCTAGGCTGTTGAGGCACTTGATCACTATAGGCAACTGTGCTGGATCACCTTCAATTTTCTAAACTCAAGGGAATGCAAATCTACTTGAAATGGATAATAAATAAGGTGCACAGGGATCGGGGATCAACAGTGCACAGGGACACAGTCACTGCGCACTCAGTACATAGGAACACCATATTCACAGCAAACAGGAACATACTGTATGCGAGAATAGCCAGTACACACAATGTACAGGAATGTGAAATATACAGACTGCACCCAGTATACTGTAAGAGAAGCATGGTATGCATAAATACGTGGCACACTGGAATCAGGAATACACTGTACACAGGAAAAGCTAGTAAATCATGTTACGCAGCAACACACTCGCTGTGTGCAGAAACCCACTTCACAGAGGAAGACAGGATACAACAACAACACGATGCACACAGGAATCGGGAATTGATTGTGCATGGGAATCGCCAATAGCCAAAAGGTTCCATAGAAACAAAGAGTACATTCCAGAAAAAGATGCACACACAAGCACACTCACTGCACTGAATGTGTAAATACATGGCACATGGCAATACAATATAACCTGGAACCAGGAACTGATGTACACATTGGGAATGTGGGAACACACGTACCAGATGGCAACTCATGCACTGTACACAATAATAAGACATAGATTGTACATGCAGTATGCAGGAACACACAAGCTATGCAAAAGGACCACACACTGCATGAAGGAACATGGTATTCACAGAAATTAGGAACTGACACGACACAAGATAAGCTGGTACATGTGCAGTTAACAGGGGCACACTGCATACAGGAATTCACTCCCCATAAGAAATACAAGTACACTACACAGAAACACAAGCACACTGAAATCAGGACTAGACTGCAATCAAAATAGTCAGATACATGCGCACAGAAACACATTACTGTACACGTGATCACACTATTCAACACCATACACTCGTGGTACACAGGAAATTTAGTATTTCTGACTTGACAGTAAGAATTGGCAATATTGAAGAGACACAGCCAGTTGGTTTTGCTTTTATGAAAAGGATAATGTAGACATTTTGGCTGGATTTGCTTATTTAAGGTCAAGAGAATGCTACAAGGTTTTGATGATCTAATTTTAGGAAAAAGATTCTGTTTCACTCATTGAGTTGCTAATAACTTTGGTTTCTATCATAGCAGTTAAAATATAATAAAGAATCTCAATGCCATTTGTAGGAGCATTAATCAGCCAAAATGTGACACTGAGCCACAGTGAGGAGATGTTTGAAAAGTAGGGCAAAAACCTGAATCAAAGAAGTAAGGTTAGAAGGTCTGTGTGTGTGTGTGAGAGAGAGACCATTTAGTGAGAATTCCTGATGATTAAATATTAAATCTTGGCTTGATTAAAACTGGGGATGCCCGAAAGGTCAGAATTGGAGGAGCACAAAAATCTTGGAGGGTAATCTTATCAGTTGTAAAATGAAGACAGAGATTAGGAGGAATTAGTTCTGTACAGAAGTTTATAAGGACATATAGTGTGTCTAACCAAAATGTGTGGGTTACAAAGGATCCATGATAGCTTCAAAAATGGAAATGAATAACTTTAAGAAAAAGAAGAGTTGAAAAGAGTACAAGTTTCGGCCAGGGAAAGGATTTGAGGTGATAGCAATTACAGAGATGCACATTGATCATTTGCCTCATATAATGTAGCTTTCTACTTCACTTCAAAACCTAGTCATTCATCTCTGAGGTAAAAAAGGAAACAGATGGCATGCATTGAAAATCTGTAATTTACAAGAGGAAAAACACAGAAGAGAGTGGAAATACTGATTAGTCAGAAGTGTTGTATGTGCAGCAGAATCAACTCCAGATCATCTTTAGGGCAGAGAACTTCCACCAATTTTTTTAAAACCTAAAACCAACCTGTTTGAACATGTTATAACATACCCGCAAGTGTCACAAGTGATACTTGAGCTCAGACCTGCTAGGCCAGAGGTACTGACACTACCAGAGCACCACTGTTTATAAAAGCTGGCTCAAAGGTAAAGGATAATCCACAAGTGAGTCCTAACAAGAAGAAACACTTGCTGTCTCAAGGTGTTGTTTATTGCATGACACCAATATCTACAAGTTCCGTTGACTCGTTAAATATAATACCTACAACTATCAAAAGGACACTGATGGCAAGTTTGTCCCCATTGGGTTCTTGAACTAAATTCCTCTCCATCCAGGTTTGTACATAAGATTGGGTGGAACTTAATGCAGATGCTAACATTAATCCTTTCAGAGCCATTACCTATGCAACTTTTGGCCCCCAAGCAATTTCCCCCCACTGTTATCGTTGCGCACTCATGTATATCCTGGCATTTATAATCTACCTATCCCTCCTAAGTCTCTTAACTTCACAAGTCCAGGTGGTCACCATTCATCTAGTGTGTATTCTCTTCAGATGTGGGAAGATTGGTAGGTCTTTAGCTTGAGTATTGACCTAGACTCCGAGCTTGACCCTGGTTGTTCTAAAAGCTTGTTCATGACGATTTCTCATTGGCTTTGTCCTATTCAGGCATTAATGGACAATAATTCTGCAATGAGACAAGGTTCCTGGGATCCCACCATACAACTCATCTGTGTAGATTGGATATGATCACTGCTGGTCTGCTGATTCTTGAATGACTGAAATATTCCCCTTGAGTACCCTCCTCTATACTCATTGATCATTGCCCAAGTGTAGCAACCATAGTGCATAGTGTCTTCCATTACAGTCAGTACAGGAACACACTCAATGCATACGCAGTACACAGGTACATTACTTGCAATCAGGAATATATCATATGTAGGAATAGGCAGTACACACACAGGAATCCAATATACACAGATATCAGGAATAGACTGTATACACACTGCACATGGGAGTCCCCATGCAGCAAACGTAAATGCACAGGTTTTGGGAATAGACTCTACAAAGAAAAGGCTTGTATACCACGTTACATAGGAACACACTGCATGCTGAAGTAGATTCACTGCGTACAAAAACACATTGCACACATAAATATGATTTAAACAGCAACATTACACACATGCAAAACAGGAATAGACTATACACAGGAAAAGCTGTACACAGGAGCACACTACATATAGAAATACATGGTACAACAGAAACACAATGCACACAGGAATTAGGAATTGACTGTGCATTGGAATCTCCAACTGATAAATATGGCAATGCAGGCTGCGAACAGGAACACACTGACCATTTAACTACATGGCACACAACAACACAACATACACTGGAAGCAGGAATTGATTGTACACACAGGAGTGGGCCGGGCCAGTAACAATGCAAAGCTGTGTAGACGTCCAATATTTCTCCAAAAGTGATTTTGTCCATCTGAATCCTACCACAGCTTTTCCCATTTGGGTATCGTTGCAATATGGTAACAATCTCCAAGCCAAAGTGTCTTCAAAATGGCTGAAAGACCTCATCAAGAGCATCCCATGTGTCATAAACATTTCATGCACACCCCGATATCTGCTTCTTTGCTGCTAGCACGTAATGTCTTTACCCCTATCCACAGTGTTACATAGATTGCAGCAATAGGGTAAGTCCAACGTATGCATTTGTTACTCTAGGCAGAACTGGTCCTTGCCCTCAACAATTTTTCCTTTGATTCCTCCCACCTCCTAGAAACCAAAAGGGGTGGCCATGGACACCCGCATAGGCCCAAGCTATGCCCGCCTCTTTGTAGGATTTGTGGAACCGTACCTCTTTAATAACTACACCGGCACCAACCCTCACCTCTTTCTCTGCTGCATTGGTGACTGTAATGGTGCCTCGAGCTCCTGTAAGGAGCTCAAACAGTTCAGCAATTTTGCCAACACCTTCCACCCCACACTCAAATTCACCTGGACCATTTCTGACACCTCTTTCCCTTTCCCAGACCTCTCTATCTCCATCTCTGGTAGCCACCGACATCCGTTTCAAATGCGCTGACACCCACAATTACCTTGACTACACCTCCTCTTGCCCACCCTCCTGCAAAAATCCTGTCCCATACTCTCAACTCCTCCGCTTCCACCACATCTGTGTTCAACTCCAGGACATCCTCGGTATGCTGTTACTTTTGGGACTGTAATTTCTCCATCTCTGTTATTAAGGATGTCCTCAATTGCATCTCCTCTATTCCCTTGCACTTCTGCCCTCCAAACCCCCTCCCCCCAACATCGATAAGGTTAGCAACCTACCCTCACATGATACCCTATTCAGTACAAAGCTGCCGTAATCCTGTGAACAGTTTAGGGTACCCCATCTCAAAGGAACATTTACTGCTGTGTTATTCAAATTTCTCAACCTTTCAAATAGATTTAAGAGAAAAAAATTCCTTCCTACTCAGAGAGTTGGGATATCATGTTGAGGTTGCACAGGACATTGGTGAGGCCTTGTCTGGAATACTGTGTCCATTTCTGGTCGCTCAGTTATAGGAAGGATATTATTTCAGAAGAGATTTACCAAGATGTTGCTGAGAATGGAAGGTTTGAGTTTTAAACAGAGGTTTGACAGGCTGGGACTTCCTTCACTGGAGCATAGGAAGTTGAGAGGTGGCTTTACAGAAGTTTGCAAACTAATGAGAGGTATAGATAGAGTTAATGATACATGTCTTTTCTCTAGGATGGTGGATTTCAAGACTAGGGGGCACATTTTAAAGGTGAGAGGAGAAGGATTTTAAAAAAGGTACATGGGGCAATTTTTTTTTACACAGCACATGATTTGCATGTGGAATGAATTTCCTGAGGAAGTGGTGGATGTGGGTACAATCATGACGTTTAAAAGACATTTGGATAAGTACGTGAATAGGAAACAGTTGGAGAGGTATGGGCCAGGACCAGGCACCTGGGTCTAGTTTAGCTTGGGATTAAGTTCGGCATGGACTGGTTGGACCAAAGGGTCTGTTTCTGTGCTGTTTGACTCTCTGATGTGTGATTTCCTGATGATGAAAAATATCAGTATTCACCTCTTTCTGACAGTGTTATGTTGTTGTGTAACATGTTGCATAACTCTCTTATTGAAGATTACTGCACTGGCATCATGCCTGTAGGCTGTGACTTCTATTTCTTTGGCCGTTCTGCTTAATCCGCTCGGACAATTGACATTCTCCCTGTGCATCAAGCTTTAAGTCAATGGATACCCCATTAATTTATCAGGCTATGCCATACTTGAGTCAGTTCAGTCATCAATTTCACCCTCCAACACTTTGACAACAGACAGTTGGTGCTGAAGTAGGCCTTTCGGCCCTTCGAGCCAGCACCACCATTCGTTATGATCATGGCTGATCATCCAAAATCAGTATCCTGTTCCTGCCTTATCCCCATAACCCTTGATTCCACTATCTTTAAGAGCTCTGTCTATCTCTTACTCATTCCATATATCCACCACTCTCTGGGTGAAGAAGTTTTTCCTCAACTCTGTTCTAAATGGCCTACCCCTTATTTTTAAACTGTGTCCTCTGGTTCTGGACTCACCCATCAGCGGAAACATGCTTCCTGCCTACACAGTGTCCAATCCCTTAATAATCTTATACGCCTCAATCAGATCCCCTCTCATCCTTCTAAACTCAAGAGTATACAAGCCCAGTCGCTCCAATCTTTCAACATATGATAGTCCCGCCATTCTGGGAATTGACCTTGTGAACCTACGCTGCACTCCCTCAGTAGCAAGAAAGTCCTTCCTCAAATTTGGAGACCAAAACTGCACACAATACTCCAGGTGCGGTTTCACCAGGGCCCTGTACAGCTGCAGAAGGACCTCTTTGCTCCTATACTCAATTCCTCTTGTGATGAAGGCCAGCATGCTATTAGCTTTCTTCACTGCCTGCTGTACCTGCATGCTTGCTTTCATTGACTGATGTACAAGAACACCTAGATCTCGTTGTGCTTCCCCTTTACCTAACTTGATTCCATTGAGATAGTAATCTGCCTTCCTGTTCTTGCCACCAAAGTGTATAACCACATATTTATCCACATTAAACTGCATCTGCCATGCATCCGTCCACTCACCTAGCCTGTCCAAGTCACCCTGTATTCTTACAACATCCTCCTCACATTTCACACTGCCACCCAACTTTGTATCATCGGCAAATTTGCTAATATTACTTTAAATGCCTTCGTCTATATCATTAATATATATCGTAAACAGCTGCGGTCCCAGCACCGAACCTTGTGGTACCCCACTGGTCACTGCCTGCCATTCCGAAAGGGACCCGTTTATCACTACTCTTTGCTTCCTGTCAGCCAGCCAATTTTCAATCCAACTCAGTATTTTGCCTCCAGTACCATGGGGCCCTAATTTTGTTCACCAATCTCCTATGCGGGACTTTATCAAAGGCTTTCTGAAAGTCCAGGTACACTACATCCATTGGCTCTCCCTTATCCATCTTCATAGATACATCCTCAAAAAATTCCAGAAGATTAGTCAAGCACGATTTCCCCTTCGTAAATCCGTGCTGACTCTGACCTATTCTGTTACTGCTATCCAAATGTGTACCTTTTCCAATGGTGATTTTATTGCACTAACATATTTGTATGCGTAAGCATTTGGTGTTTTACTGCTGTGAAGGTGATTCTTTCTTTTTTACACTCTCTGGAAGCCACCTATAGTTTTCCAGATGCAACGTTCTTTGGCCATGGCTAGCGCCGATGCTTGTTATCTGTTGCAAAGCCTATTCTTCGTGTTAGCCTGTTACACATGTTTTTAGAGTGTTCATACCTTAGAAAGTAGATGGATTCTGTTCTTGTCCTGCGACAACGACATCCTTCTGTCAGGACTTGCCTGTGAGTTGTCCTTGTTTCTATTTCTCATACAATTTGAATCACTTTCTCCAAAGCCAAATCTTCTTTGGACTGTAATTGATATGACAAAGACTTAACAATAATTCTTACAGCTGGCAATATTGCTGCCTCACAGCACCAGGGATCCGGGTTCAATTCCAGCCTCGGGCTACTGTCTGTGTGCAGTTTGCACGTTCTCCCCGTTTCTGTGTGGGTTTCCTCCCACAGCCCAAAAATGGGCAGGCTAGGTGGTTTGGCCATGCTAAATTGCCCCATAGTGTCCAGGATGTGTAGGTTAGGAGGATTAGCCTTGGGAAATGCAGGGTTACAGGGATAAGGTTGGGTGGTGGGGGTTGTGGGTCTGGCTGGGATGTTCTTTGGAGGCTCAGTGTGGAGTCGATGGGCTGAATGGCCAGCTTCCACAGTGTAGGGGTTCTACGATTCTATGAATTTGGTCTCTTTTGTATTTTACTTTCAAACCTCCATGGTCACACTTTACTGTTAATCTGTACAGACTATTAATGACATAATTTGCTTAAATCTGCTAAATCTTGCTCCTGATGCTTCCACTCACCCTGCAAAATGGGGGAACAAGCTGGGAGCCAATGGGACAGTGTTGACTTTAACATGCAGTATTTTATTGAGAACCCTCAAACACACTCAAGCCAGTGGTAGGCTGGAAAATCCAACCTATTTTCTTTATATATTCTATTGACACGGCAACCAGATTTTAAACATGTTAATGACATCAGGGTGATTGTAGATAACACCATGGCAGATTGGATAGGCACCAGTTTTGGAGCAGTGCTGGAATTTGTGAATGAACGTGCGATGGGGGAGGGGGAGTTTGCTCAGAATGATGGTAGAAGTCTTTTTTTTTTAAAATTGATTGGGTTGTGGGCATTGTTGGCCAGACCAGCATTTATTGTCCATTCTCGAATTCAATTTTAAAATCAACCATGCCTTGTACCTAGGCCATACCAGGAAAGAGGTGGTGGTTTCCTTCCCCGAAAGGCATTAGCAAAATTTAACATGTCTGGAAATATGAATAATATGGTCCTGCGTTCTGTGAAATAAATCAAATAATGATCCTCTGTAAGATGTGATATGATCAACCAAACTGCAAGCACACAGCTGCCTTCCTGTGGGTAGTCCATGCTCAGAATTTCCTTCAGATGTTTGGCGGATGTCATCTTCACCACTGGAAGGAATCCCAAAATACCTCGACGCTCTGATAATTCCCCAGCCCTTGAAGACGCTCCAATTAGTTCAATTTTCTTCATACTTGATGAAAAGGGAAGCCATCAAATCTGAACTCTTGGAGAAAATATGTAGAGTTTTAAGGCCGTCTGGGATAAACTTTAATCCTGGGGATTTACACCACTACAAAACAGAAGGAGCATAAAGGTCTAGGGAAGATTGGAATTCAGGCTCAGGGGTCTTTAAATAGAAAGGCTTAGATGTTAAGCAGAATAGGTCTAGAGTAAGCTTTATTTAACAACTTACTGATCTGGCAGACAGATCCATCGTGCCAGGGATCACAGGAAGATGGCATGACATCTAAGGAAGAAACGTGGCAGTTCAAAAGCCTGAACGGAGAATTGCTTTGGCAATGCACTCGGGCAAGACCAGATGCAAGTTTTATTTATTAATTCACAGGATGTGAGCGTTGTTGGCACTCCCAGCATTTATTGCCCATCTCTAATTGAGAAAGTGGTTGAAAACCAACTTTTTGAACCTTTTGCAGTCCATGTGGTATAGATGTACCCAGAGCGCTTTCAGGAAGGGAGTTCCAGGATTTTGACAGCCAAAAAATGGAGATATAATTCCCATTTGGGGTGGTGTGCGGCCTGGAGTTGTACTTGTCATTGGTGGTGTTCCCGTGAATCTAATGCCCTGAGCCTTCCAAAGTTGGTTGATTTTTGGAAGGCGCAGTTGAAGCAACCGTAATGAGTTGCTGCAGACGGTGCACACTCTGCCATGGTGGCAGAGAGATTGAATGAATATCTAAAGTGTTGGACAGGCTGTTGATCAAATAGACTGCTTTGTTGTTCATGATATGAGTGTTAAGGAGTGTTGTTGGAGATGCAGTCATCCAGGGAGTTTCGCATCACACTCCTGACGCGCAGCGTGTAGGTGGTGGACAGGTTCTGGGGAGTCAGGAGTTGGGTTTCTTGCTGCATGATCCCTAGCGTCTGGTCAGCTTTTGGAGTCACATGATTCTTCTGACTGGTCCAGTGCAGTTTTTGGTCAATGGTATCACCAATATTGTCCAACATTTTTGGGTAAATTCTGCACAAAGAGAATATCTTGCCTGTCGAATACTGTTATAGAGTCATAGACTCATACAGCATGGAAACAGACCCTTTAGTTTAACCAGTCCATGCCGAACATAATCCCAAACTAAACACCTGCCTGCTCCTGTCCCGTATCCCTCCAAACATTTCCTATTCACGTAATTATCCGAATGTCTTCTCAACTTTTGTGATTGTACCCACTTCCACCACCTCTTCAGGAAGTTCATTCCACACGTTAACCATCCTCTTGTGTAAAAATAAATTTGTCCCTCATTGTCTGTCTTAAAAGTCTCTCCTCTCCCCTTGAAAATGTGGCCCCCTAGTCTTGAAATCCCCCATCCCAGGGAAAAGACCATTAACCCTATGTATACCCCTCATTATTTTATAAACTTCAATCAGGTCGCCTCTCAACCTCCTACACTCCAGTGAAAATAGTCCTTTTGGGATAGTGTACATTTGACAAACAGTGTGACTCAGAAAAGGTTGAAGATGGACCTAGATAGTCAATGAGAGCAGCTGGAAAAAAATAAAAACCTTAAAGCCGAGTACGTAGAAGCATGTTGTCAGTTCTCAGATTGTTTTACAGAACGACACAATTGGGAGTTCCTGGAGGAAAAATGTCTCTCATCGGTGGTGTACAGAATAAAGGAAATGTCATTTTTTCCCCCCCTTTTTTCAATTTATATTAAAATATCATTTTTGTGTTTTGACATTTTAATTTAAAAATTAGACTAATCTGTTAATAGTACGCTAATTGCATACTATTTGTTATGGGTAGAGGAAGAGGCCATTGATTTAAGCACTTGAACCACATTTTAACAGAGACTTTCTGGGACACAATGCATTGCTTAGGGAGGGGGGACCACTTGTGGTGTTCCATTTTTAAATACTTTTAGTATGATGTAAAAGATTGCATTCAGTTTCCTACTTCACCATCTGACTCTGAGATGTGAAACCTTCTACGATTGTTTTGTTTTTATTATGAATGGCTTTGAAAGAGTAGATACATAAGTGTTTGCACTGCCTTGTGCTGAAGAACACTACAAAAGGCTGTGAAAGATCATCATAAAATAATCAATGAAAGAATTCAGTGGAAATCAGCAGATGGGGCTTGAGTGGAACGTGGGGAGGTGATGATCTAGTGGTCTTATTGCTGGCCCATAATCCAGCATTCTCAAGTAATGATCTGGGATCGAACCTCAGCATGACAGATGGTAGAATTTGAATCTGATAAAATCTGGAAATAAGAATCTTACGATGACTATAAATCCAGTATTGATTGTCTGGAGGGTTGTGGGGAGAAACCTGGTAGTTCACTAAGGTCCTTTAGGGAAGGAAATCTGTCATCCTTACCTGTTCTGGTGACTCCAGACTCTCACAATGTAGTTGACTCTTAACTGACCTCAGGGCAATTAGGGATGGGCAATAAAAGTTGGCCTAGCCAGTGACGTGACTGAAAGAAAAATACTGACGTTGGGCTGAACGGCCTCCATTGTAGACCCTGCACGTTGAGTCTCGAGTGATTGAAATGATATGTGACTGTTCCAACTCTTCTCCCACCCTTCCACTTTGAAAGAAGTAGCTGAAGGCCTTCTTGTGATACTCTGCAATCCGAGAGTGAATTGGACAGGAAGTTCAATGACGTCACTTTTGCATGTTTGCGTTGTGTGAAAGCGTGAACTCAACTTGTGAAGAATAGTTTCAAACATTGCGAGCTCGGTGCCAGTGGTTGTAGAGGGTGTAAACGCTGCAGGCAGCTTTGTATATCCTGTGCTTTCAGTCGAACTATATTTAGTCAGAAACAGCAAACCTTATTGATCACACCTAGCTAATCGGTGGGTTTCATTACAGCACAAGGTATGAGGAGGCCGAGTGTGCCTTACTCGCAGCAAGCACATAGCATTAATAACCACTAGCACACAGGTTGTATCAAGTACAATTTTCCCATGAGGCGATAGAAAGAGTTTCTGGCTTGTGAACTGTTAAAATTGTACCGTGTTGAGTCAGGAAATGTTAATCATGGTTTCACAGGTCAGCGCAACATCAAGGCCGAAGGGCCTGTACTGCGCTGTAATGTTCTATATGTCCATGAAGTGACTGAAACAAGTTAGCCACTGATTTGTTGACGTATCAGCAGGCAGCCAGCAATTAAATTCTGTGACAAATCCTGCGATTTTATATTTCCCTTGGAAGGGATACAACAGAACCAACTGAAAGTGACAAGAGAAGCTAAATAGTCTGTTAGAGACAATAAGACCTGCCAATGCTGGAGCCAGAGATAACACAGTGTGGAGCTGGAGGAACACAGCAGGCCAGGCAGCATCAGAGGAGCAGGAGAGTTGATGTTTTAGGCTGGGATCCTTCCCGACCTGAAACGTCAACTTTCCTGCTCCTCTGATGCTGCCCGGCCTGCTGTGTTCATCCAGCCCCACAAAATATTCTGTTAGTGCTTTTTATTTCTGCATGGGATGTGCTTGCTGGTGTGTGTAAATTCTTAGAAAGATCAGGGTGAGGAATCTATATCTGGGCTGCCACGGGAGTCTGCTTCTGGCAGCACTGTTTCTCGAAGGAGCATGTTCAGAGATGTTATGACACACCTCTGAAGCAAGTAGGACTTGAAGCAGGACCTCCCATCCCAGGGTTAGGGACACTGCCACTGTGCCTCAGAAGGCTATAGAGGGGCACTGTTGTATCATTACCCTATAACTATATACTTTTTCTCTCTTACAGGGAAATTTGCTCTCTCAACTTTAGAATATACCTAAATATAAAACGTACACACTGAGTAATGTGGGAAAAGAGGCTGCCAATGTAATAACAAAATAGCAAAGCCCCAAAAATAAACAGAGAAGAAAAACCTACTGATCTATTTCATGATATTCTTTTTAAAAAAAAAATCATTCTTCAGAAGCCGGTGTCACTAGCTAGACCAATATTTATTGTCTAGAGGGCAGTTAAGAATTAGCCATAGGTCAGACCAGGTAATGTTGGCAGATCTCCTTCCCTAAAGAGCATGAGTGAACCCGAAAGAGCATAAGATTAGTTTCTTTCTGCCCTGTCAGTCAACAGCCCACGGTCGTCACAAGACTCAATTCCACATTTTTAATCAAACTTAACTTTAATCCATCGGTGGCTCAGTGGTTAACACTGCTGCCTCACAGCACCAGAGACCCAGGTTCAATGTGCAGGCTAGGTGGATCGGCCATGCTAAATTACCCATAGTGTAGAGGGATGTGCAGGATGGGTGGGTTGGCCATGGGAAATGTAGGGGAGTGGGTCTTGGGCTATTTGGAGGGTTGGTTTGGACTCAATGGGCCACCTGTTGGGATTCTATGACTCTCATGAAAAAGTTGCACTGTACATACAAATCTCTGGGTGCTCCAGTTTTATTCCACAGCCCAAAGATGTGCAGGTTAGGTGGAACGGCTGTGCTAAATTACCCATAATGTTCAGGGATATGTAGGATAGGTGGGTTATGGGGGGGATGGGTCTGGGTGGCATGTCTGAAGGTCAGTATAGACTTGTTGGGCTGAAGGGCCTGTTTCCAAACTGTAGGGTTTCTATGATCTACGATGACCTAAACAGGCTTCTGGATATTAATGTCTGGACTCTCTAGTACCATTCATATATATCACATGTAGCTGAAGGATCATCTTAAGTTGGTTTCGCTGTGTAATTCATAGCACACTTTGGATTATTTAATAAGTGTTGTCCAATGTCAGAATCATAACTCTGCTGTATTTCCATTGCAGCAACCTGACTAATCAGAGCCAAGTGCTCTCGCCCATGGACAAAGATTCACAGTTAACTCCCTACATCACCCAGCCAGCAAAGAGCAACCAAACAACACCTTCTTCTCATGGTTTAGAGGTTTATAAAACCATGAGGGGCAAGGATAGGGTGAATAGCCCAGGTCTTTTTCCTAGGGGAGGGCAGTCCAAAACTAGAGGGCATAGGTTTAAGGTGAGAGGGGAAAGATTTGAAAAGGAGATGAGGGGTAACTTTTCCAAGCTGAGGGTGGTGCATGTATGGAACAAGCTGCCAGAGGAAGTGATAGTGGTGAGTATTTAAAAAGTATCCAGACGGATATACGAAAAGAAGGGTTTAGAGGGACCTGGACCAAATGCTGGCAAATGGGTCTAGATCAGATTGGGATATCTGGTCGGCATGAATGAGTTAGATTGATGGATCTGTTTCTGTGCTGTATGACTTCATGAAAATTGGTCATTCTTTTTCTCACAAGACTGTATTTTCAACAGAATTCTGGATGCCAAGTTGCATGGTACCTATTAACAGGGGTTACCGATCCCTATCACTCTCATTAACAATGTATCTCACCCCGGTGACAGCTTCCTGTGGGATGGATAGAAACTCGAAGCTGTGAATTCCCAACATGGAAGTCAGAGCGGTTACCTGGCAACACCAGTTTACTGCTGGTTCCTCCAGACCTCCATCTTGGCACCAATGTCTCAGGGTAGGATTCAGGGTACCACTCACACAGTACCATGGGCATCTAACATGTGAGATCTCTCTGTGCCATAATGGCACATCTCAAATTGATTTGCAATATGGTTCTGCATGTCAATGCCACTCTTCAGAGCAGACCAACAATTAGCATGGCTGCTATATACTGAACAGGCATCTAGCTCATAGAGTGGATCAGGCTGCATCTCAGAGATGCTGTCTGAGCACTTGCCTACCCAGGTGCTCCCTGCCTCACCTTCTGTTTTGCACTTTGTCCTCTCAACTGTAGTTTAAAGACCTTCAGCACAGACATGAATTCAGGCAGCTGGCCAGCAGTCTTCAGTCTTCGGTCTTCGGTCTTGAAGTAGGGCAGTCTGCTACCTCAATATCAGTCCTGCACCATGTGCCAACAGTTTATGTGGCACACAGCCATGTATCAAATACCAGCAGTGACCATATTATAACAGCATTTTACATTCTATTTGAGGGTGAGAGAAATCGGTCCAAGGCTAGTATTGTAAACTTACGTAGGGGCAATTATGAGGATGTGGATAGGGAACTAGCTAAGTCTATTGGCAAGTTTGGATAAGAGGTCAGTGGAGATGCTGTTGCAGGTGGTAAAGTTAAGTATTTCATTAAACACATTAGTTAACTACAAAAAAAACCCAAGTTAACATCAAACTTAAAGGCCATGCACGACAACACCTCTGTTTCTTCAGGAGCCGAAGGAAATTCAGCATGGCTATAAAAACTCTTAGCAATTTTTTTATCGATGCACCATAGAAAGCATTCTGTCTGGATGCACCACAGCTTGGTCTGTCAGCTGCTCTGCCCAGGACTGTAAGAAACTACAGAGAGTTATGAACACAACCCAGTCCGTCACACAAACCAACCTCCCTACCACTGACTCCATCTACACTTGCCACTGCCTCGGGAAAGCAGCCAACATCATCAAAGCACCCTCCCACCCCAGTTATAATCACTTCCAACCTCCTCCGTAAGACAGAAGATATAAAAAGTTAAACACCTACCGACAGATCTTTACCCCACGGTTATTAGACTTCTGAATGGACCTCACATTTTAAATTGAACGTTGATCTTGGCCTATGTGCACTTTCTCTTCAGCCACAACACTGTATTCCTTGCTCTGTGATAGTGATAATGGGAACTGCAGATGCTGGAGAATCCAAGATAATGAAATGTGAGGCTGGATGAACACAGCAGGCCCAGCAGCATCTCAGGAGCACAAAAGCTGACGTTTCGGGCCTAGACCCTTCTTAGGAGCACAAAAGCTGACGTTTTGGGCTGTGGACTTCACCAGCTTCAAAATCTCCCCTTCCCCCACTGCATCCCAAAACCAGTCCAGCCTGTCTCTGCTTCCCTAACCTGTTCTTCCTCTCACCCATCCCTTCCTCCCACCCCAAGCCGCACCTCCATTTCCTACCTACTAACCTCATCCCGCCTCCTTGACCTGTCCGTCTTCCCTGGACTGACCTATCCCCTCCCTACCACCCCACCTATACTCTCCTCTCCACCTATCTTCTTTTCTCTCCATCTTCGGTCCGCCTCCCCCTCTCTCCCTATTTATTCCAGAACCCTCACCCCATCCCCCTCTCTGATGAAGGGTCTAGGCCCGAAACGTCAGCTTTTGTGCTCCTGAGATGCTGCTGGGCCTGCTGTGTTTATCTAGCCTCACATTTTATTATCTTGTATTCCTTGCTCTGTTCTGTTACCCTAAAGCACTTTGTATGGTACGATCCCCCTGTACTGCACGCAAAACAAAACTTTTCACTCTACCTAGGTACAGTGGCAATCGTAAATCAAATCAAGTAATTGCACAATGATGGATATCAGGTCAAGGAGGTGAAAGATTATCAGCAGTAGTAGGGCTGGTGGAGTTAAAAGATGAACCATGAACTTATTGAATGGTAGAGGAGTAGGCTGAGGAGCAGAGTGGCCTGACCTTGCTCCTAATTTGTATGTTGTAACTGACATTATCCCAGCTAAAATATACCACAACTGAGTTAATTTCTACTAAATTTAGGTTTTGAAGAGTGCCATGCCTCCCATCCACCAGCAGGTAGCCATTAAATAAAGGTCAAGTCACTATAATCCCACACACTCTCTCATTCGAGGTGTGGCTGAAGGTGGTTTAACCTGAGTGTCATTGTCCCTCACCTGAGGCGCAATGTCAAGAAAGATCTTCATAGTCATCTCACCCACTCCAGAAGTTGAACCGACATTGTTGGCATCACTCTGCATCGTAAACCAACCAACTGAGCTACCCAATACCCAGGTGCTAAATATATTTGAATGGAAATGAACACCAGTAACAGACCAGAACTGCAAGAGAGCCAGGATACACAAGTGAGTGTATTGGATATCATTAAAGAGAAGGAGCAGAGAAAACTGATAGGCCTGAAGCCGGATAAATTCCCCCAGACCCGATGATTTACAGCCCAAAGAGCTGAAGGAGATAGTGAGGAGATTGTAGAGGTGGTGATTTTTCAGGAGTGAGGAAGGGCCCCAGAAGACTGGGAAATGGCTAATGTAACACCCCTGTTTAAGAAGAGAGGGAGGCAGAAGATGGGGAATTATAGGCTGGTTAGCCTGACCTTGGTTGTTGATTTCAGAATCCATTATTAAGGATGAGATTGGGAAGTATTCGGAAGTACATGGTAGACTAGAGCTGAATCAGCACAGCTTCATCAATGGGAGGAAAAATCTGTTGAGGAGGTAATGAACAAGTTAGATAAGGGAGAGTTTATGGGGTCTATTGGGTTTCCAAAAGTCTTTTACCCTACAAGAGGCGATTAAATATGAGAAGAGTCCATTGTTGTTAGTGGCATGGATAGAGGATTGATTGACTGACAGAGAGTGGGGATGAAGGGATCTTTTACATGATGGCAAATGGTGACTAACAGTGTTCCACAGGGGTCTGTGTTGGGGCCATAACTATTCACATTTTACATTGATGATGTGAGGAAACTGAGGGCATTGTCACTAAGTTTGGAGATGACACAAAGGTTGGTGGAGGGACAGGTGATGTTGAGAAGGTGAGGAAGCTGCAGAAGGACACTGACAGGCTACGACAGTGGGCAAAGATGTGGCAGGTGGGGAAGTGTGAGGTTATGCACTTTGGTAGGAAGATTAGAGGCATGGACTATTTTCTAAATGGCGAAAGACTTTGGAAACCTGAGGCACAAAACAGCACAGGAATCCTGGTTCAGGATTCTCTTCAGGTTAACATGCAGGTTCTGTTGGCAGTGAGGAAGCTAAATGCAACATTAACACATATTTCAACAGGACTAGAATACAGGGGCAGGGATGTACTGCTGAGGCCATATGAGGCTCTGGTCAGACCACATTTGGAATATTGGCAAGAGTTTTGGGTCCTGTATCTAAGGAGGGATGTGTTGGTGTCAGAGCAGGTCCAGAGGGAGTTTACAAGAATCATCCTGTGGCTTGTCATATGAGGAATGCTGAGGACTGTGGCTCTGTACCAGGTAGAGTTTGGGAGGTTAAGGGGGCAATCCAATTGAAACGTACAGAATACTGAGAGGCCTGGATAGAGTGGACTTGGAGAAGATATTCCTACCTGTAGGAGAGACTGCGACCTGAGCGCACAGCCTGAGAGTAAGGGGATGACCTTTTAGAACGGAGATCAGGAGGAATTTCTTCATCCAGGTGAAGCTGTGAAGCTCATTTCTACAGGAGGTTGTGGAGGCCAAGTGTATTTAAGACAGAGATAGATAGGTTCTTAATTAGTGATAATGGGAACTGCAGATGCTGAAGAATCCAAGATAATAAAATGTGACGCTGGATGAACACAGCAGGCCCAGCAGCATCCCAGGAACACAAAAGCTGACGTTTCGGGCCTAGACCCCTTCATCAGAGAGGGGGATGGGGTGAGGGTTCTGGAATAACTATGGAGAGAGGGGGAGGCGGACCGAAGATGGAGAGAAAAGAAGATAGGTGGAGAAGAGAGTATAGGTGGGGTGGTAGGGAGGGGATAGGTCAGTCCAGGGAAGACGGACAGGTCAAGGAGGTGGGATGAGGTTAGTAGGTAGGAGATGGAGGTGCGGCTTGGGGTGGGAGGAAGGGATGGGTGAGAGGAAGAACAGGTTAGGGAGGCAGAGACAGGTTGGACTGGTTTTGGGATGCAGTGGGGGGAGGGGACGAACTGGGCTGGTTTTGGGATGCGGTGGGGGAAGGGGGGATTTTGAAGCTGGTGAAGTCCACATTGATACCATTGGGCTGCAGGGTTCCCAAGCGGAATATGAGTTGCTGTTCCTGCAACCTTCGGGTGGCATCATTGTGGCACTGCAGAAGGCCCATGATGGACATGTCATCTAAAGAATGGGAGGGGGAGTGGAAATGGTTTGCGACTGGGAGGTGCAGTTGTTTATTGCGAACCGAGCGGAGGTGTTCTGCAAAGCGGTCCCCTAGCCTCCGCTTGGTTTCCCCAATGTAGAGGAAGCCACAGTGCATGCAGTATACTACGTTGGCAGATGTGCAGGTGAACCTCTGCTTAATATGGAAAGTCATCTTGGGGCCTGGCAGAGGGGTGAGGGAGGAGGTGTGGGGGCAAGTGTAGTATTTCCTGCGGTTGCAGGGGAAGGTGCTGGGTGTGGTGGGGTTGGAGGGCAGTGTGGAGCGAACAAGGGAGTCACGGAGAGAGTGGTCTCTCCGGAAAGCAGACAAGGGTGGGGATGGAAAAATGTCTTGGGTGGTGGGGTCGGATTGTAGATGGCGGAAGTATCGGAGGATGATGCGTTGTATCCGGAGGTTGGTGGGGTGGTGCGTGAGAACGAGGGGGACCCTCTTTGGGCGGTTGTGGCGGGGGCGGGGTGTGAGGGATGTGTCGCGGGAAATGCGGGAGATACGGTCAAGGGCGTTCTCGACCACTGTGGGGGGAAAGTTGCGGTCCTTGAAGAACTTGGACATATGGGATGTGCGGGAGTGGAATGCCTCATCGTGGGAGCAGATGCGGCGGAGGCGGAGGAATTGGGAATAGGGGATGGAATTTTTGCAGGAGGGTGGGTGGAAGGAGGTGTATTCTAGGTAGCTGTGGGAGTCGGTGGGCTTGAAATGGACATCAGTTACAAGCTGGTTGCCTGAGATGGTTTTTAATTAGTAAGGTTATGGAGAGAAGGCAGGAGAACGGGGTTGAGAAACATATCAGCCATGATGAAATGGCGACCGGACGCGATGGACTGAGTGGCCTAATTCTGCCCCTATGTCTCATGATCTTATGTGTAACTCCAATTTTTCAGGCAAAGGTGCACTGTTGTTCATTGACACGCTGGCCAGATAGAAGGTGTGAGATGGGCACGGTTCATAATTTCGGTTGTTTGCCTTGATGTATTTTTGCATTGGAGGTTTATTTTTACTGTGCTGGCAAGACTGAATTATTTTTCCTGCGTTTTCTTTCGGTGGCCAGAACCACACGTACGAATTGAGCAACTTGAAAATACATGGGTTACATTGTGCATTTTTACTTTCAAGCAATCTGGGAGAGATTCCAGGAAGCTTGTCTCTCTCTAATTAGTTTGCAGTCACAGGCTAGAGGTAGCTGACTAATATTATATTCCACTGCTTGGACTACGTGTTCCGTGCAATTATAAGGCCCAGCCACACTAGCTGTGGTATTCTGTGCCCTCAGACTTGCTTTTGAGAATGCAGCAACTTTTTTTTAAAAGATTGTTTGCGACATTCCGTGCATATTGCATCAGATGTGTATTTAGTACGTTTTAAATACAGAGCAACTGCAGCCTTGGCACTGTTTACTGAATGAGTGTTACCTCAGATGCCCCCTTGAGGTGAAGTAATGACTTTACTGCATTGCACCTAAATGAAGTTCCCTCCAGTTTTCGGCTTAGGGCAAATGATGCAATAGAGAAAGGTGCTGCTGTATTACAGTGGGAAAAAAAAAAGTCTGAATAACTAAGCATTGCTGTTAAAATAAAATGCATAAATGTTGCCAGTATTAGAGATAATGGGAACTGCAGATGCTGGAGAATCCAAGATAATAAAATGTGAGGCTGGATGAACACAGGCCGAGCAGCATCTCAGGAGCACAAAAGCTGACCCTCTCTGATGAAGGGTCTAGGCCCGAAACGTCAGCTTTTGTGCTCCTGAGATGCTGCTCGGCCTGCTGTGTTCATCCAGCCTCACATTTTATTATAATGTTGCCAGTATTCTTCCTTTTAAATTCTGGGTAGCTGGCTGTGCGGGTTTTATGGTAGCTCCTAAGCAGATCTGTACTTCACATCACTGCTATCCAGCAATCAGATTATTAGGTGTCAGGATGACTGTCCATGTTGATGGTTTATTTGGTACAAATCCTTGTTGGCGTAGCTGCCTGCTGTCACAGATTAGTAGAATGTCAGTGAGTGTCAGCGAATCTCTCAGCCACCCAGGTTTAGGCAGAAAGGTTTATTTCTCTGCACTGTTATCATGTAGCAAATGGAGCAACCAGTTTGAAACAGCAAGAGTCCACTAACAGCAATGAAATAATTCCCTTTATTTTTGGGACTGATGATGGAGGGCTAAATACTTCCCAGGACCCAGGAGAATTCCACTGCCCTTCAAATAATGCATATAGATATTTCAGATTTGTCTGAGATGGATGCCTGAATTTTCATCTTATTTATTCATTTGTGGGATGTGGGCGTTGCTGACTGGGTCAGCATTTATGGCCCGTCCTCGGTCACCCCTGGAGAGTGAGCTGCCTTCTGGAACCGCTGCAGCCCATGTGCTGTGGGTTGACCCACAATGCCCTTAGGGAGGGAATTCCAGGATTTTGACCCAGCGGCAGTGAAGGAACAGCAATATATTTCCAAGCTGGCAAGTGGTTTGGAGGGGAGCTTGGAGGTGGTGGTGTTCCCATGTATCCACTGCCCTTGTCCTGCTGTTGGAGGTGGTCGTGGGTTTGGAAGGTGCTGTCTGAGGATCTTTGGTGAATTTCTGCAGCACATCTCGCAGATAGTACACACTGCTGTGACTGAGTGTCAGTGGTGGAGGGAGCGAATGCTTGTGGATGTCGTGCCAACCAAGAGGGCTGCTTGGCTGTGGGTGGCGTCAAGCTTCTTGAGTGTTGATGGGGGCTGCACCCACCCAGACAAGTGGGGAGTATTCCATCACACTCTTGACTTGTGCCTTGTAGATGGTGGACAGGCTTTGGGGAGTCAGGAGGTGAGTTGCTCGCCACAGTATTCCTACCTCTGACCTGCTCTTGTAGCTGCTGTGTTTATGTGGTGAGTCCTGTTGAGTTTCTGGTCAGTGGTAGCCCCCAAGATGTTGACAATGGGCGATTGAGTGATGGGAACAGTAACAATCCATTTAAAATACAGCAGTTCCAACAGTGTTGTTCTCCCTCACAACTGCCCTGGCAGAATCGGCTTATACCTTCTGGTCAAGCTTCAAATGGGTATTTGAACCCACATTCTACCAACACTGAGGTGAACTGCTTTTTGTTATATGTCAGTATGCAGTTGGTGAAGGATAGAACTAGAGCCAATCTTTACATGTGGTTACTGATGATTAGTTTTAATTATTTAAAGTATATGTCTCCTGACTCTCTTTGAGTTTATCCTTCTGAAGCATCCGTTGATCATTGTCAAACAATTAATTCACAACGAAGACAGGTCACTGGGTCACGCCAAATATTTTTGGCAAATTCCATCATGCCACTGTCGTGTGGCGAAGGGCTGAGCTCACTCTGGCACACGGTTTTTAGTCTCTGCAATTTCTCAATCGACATGACACTACACAAGATGTTCCAATGAGGACTCCTGGTGAGTCGCGAGGTGTTTTTTTTTAATAATAATAATAGAAGCAAAGTACCATCACAGACAGCCTTATTAGAGTGCTTGTGATAGAAAGTAAATGACTGCACTGTCGTAATTCCTCAACCCTTCTTCTTTTTTTTTTCCTATCAATTCTGTCACATCCCCACTCTGCCCTCCAGCAAATTAACAAGTTATCTCAACAAATTGGCCTTGAGACCCTCTCTACAAGCATAAAGGAAGCAGAATCCACAAGACCACAGCATCAGAATTGTGCCCACTACAGAATTATTCAACTCCAGGTCTGATTATTCCTTTCAATCATGGAGCCCTGAAGAAAAGAAGCAGATTTGTATCTCTCAGAAACATGACAGAATTGGGTAAAAATGTAGAAAACAGGAGCAGCAAAGGGCCATTCAGCCCATCGAGTCTGCTCCACCATTCAGTGTGATCATGGCTGACTGTCCAACCCAGTCCCCTGTTCCCACTTCCTCCACATATCCTTTGACCCCTTTATCTCCAACAACGATACCTAACTGTCTTAAAGGCATTCAGTCTTTTAGCGGCATCCGTTTTCGGTGGTGGGGAATTCCACAGATTCACCACTTCCTGGGACGGGGTTGTGAGGGAAAATATTTCTCCTCCTCTCAGTCCTAAAGGACCTCCCCTTTATCCTTAGACTGTGAGAGAGGGAGTCACGAAATTGTTATGGTGCAGAGGGAGGCTATTCGGCCCATTTTGCCTGCAGTCAGTGTCAATTTCCTGCCTTTCTCCCCACATCCCACCTACACATCATTTCTGTTGAAATAATCCTCCAGTGCCCCTCTAGAATACCTCAGTTGAACCTTCACCACATTTCCAGGCAGTACATTCAGTACCTAAACTACTCGCTGAGTGAAAGGATTTTCCTCATATCACCCTCGATTCTTTTGAGCACCAATTTTAATCTCTCCTGTTCTTTTTTTCTTCTAAAAGATCTTGATAGACAATGAGTAACTTGGAACTGCAGCAGCAGTCACTTTTGAGGCAAATATAACAACAGCTGCGTGCATGACCAGATCGCTCCACAAACTGAGATGGATGACCAGTTTAACACATTATGGAGCTGGAGGAACACAGCAGGCCAGGCAGCATCAGGGAAGTTGATTATCCCATTCAATCACAGAGCCCTGAAGGAAAGAACCCGATCTGTATCTCTCGTTTCGGGTCGAGACCCTTCTGGATGACCAGTTTGCCGGTTATTTTAGCAAAAGCAGATGATTCACTAGGGGATAGTAGGAACTGCAGATGCTGGAGAATCTGAGATAACAAGGTGTAGAGCTGGATGAACACAGCAGGCCAAGCAGCATCAGAGGAGCAGGATGCCTGACGTTTCGGGCCTAGACCCTTCTTCGGAATTGAAGATTCACTAGGGCCCTGGGAGAGCTGCAAGGCCATCGTCAAATCGAGACACAAGAGGAACCTTCGACAATGTAGCACTCTCTCAGTAATGTACCGAAGACTCAGTCTACGTAGAACACTTGATAGCTGACACTCAACCCATTTTTTACAGAACAGCTTGCCAGACATTAAGGGACCTTCCAAAATATATTTAACCTATTTTCCAGGCAATCTGTTCAGAGATGTTATTACACACCTCTGGACCTGGTGGGACTTGAACCCAGGCCTCCTGATCCAGGGATAGACACACTACCACTGAATTGCAAGAGGGCCCGAAAGGCACACCCGGGATTTGAACCACTTTCTGCCCACTTTCCTCAATGTACCAGTTATACCAGTAGACCATGTGAAAGCAGAGCGCACATTGAGCTTTACTCAACAGCTGTAGAATGCCACAAAAACAGAAGTTGCTGTAAAAGCTCAGCGGGTCTGGCAGCATCTGTGGAGAGAAATTGGAGTTAAACTTTTGGGTCCTGGGAGCCTTCCAGTATTTCTGAAGAAGGGCCACCGGACCCCGAAATATTAACTCTGATTTCTCTCCGCGGATGCTGCTAGACCTGCTGAGCTTTTACAGCAACTTTTGATTTTGTTTCTGCCCTGCAGTGTCCACAGTTCTTTCAGTATTTATTTACATATAGAATGTTGGTCCTTTGCAGCAGCTAAACTGTTAAAGCAGTCGAGTGAGCTGCCTGATGGCTGAGTTTAGTTTTCCATACACTGTCCTGGAATGGTTTATTTGGTTTAGGCCACAGACTGTGTAATTACACAGTGTCCATTTGGTAAAGTACATTGATCTGCCATTAACTCCATGAATTGGAACAAAGGAGATAATTGGTCTTCCTGAATATTGAATGAAGTGAGTAAGGAGATGAGGTCAGTTAATCAAGTTCAAAGAAGAAGGGGAATGAACAAATTGGCTTTAATGGTGCTTGTGTAAAACTAGGCTTGCTGGCTGTCTCCGCACTCCCTGCAGTGCAGGGAAGGAAACCCCGTGACTCTCAGTGGTCACTGAGCTTTGGAAACTGAACCAATCAATAGCAACTGTCCGTCGGCCTGAAAAAATATTTAGACAACTCTAGCGTTTCTTAAAATTTAATCGGTGTGTAAATTATGATTCAATATTTCAAAAGCCGATGCATTTTCCAATCAAGCTGTTTCCAAAATAACATTCAAGATTTCTCTGTCACTGTGTTCGGTTTAGCAGAGAAATCTTCGTATAGAGCAGAAGGAGGGTTTTCGGCCCATTACGTCTGTGCTGTCTCTTTGTGAGAGTAATCTCGTTGGCTCCACTCCCCTTTTGGTTTTTGCTCAAAGCCCTGCTATTTTTGTTCCCCTTGACGTGTTTAATTCCTTTTTGATGCTCTCATTGATTCTGCCTACTCCGCCCCTTCATTAAAAGCATTTCTTTGTTGTTCTTTTCAATTGAGGGAAATGACATAAAGGGCTAACCTCACTATCCAACCATATTTCAGTCTGGAATATTTTCTCATGCGCAGTCTCCTGACTGACTGACTGTTTCAGGGTTAATACCTGAATGGTCCCATCTACTGGCTTTGGTGCTTTATTCTCTTGGAGGTGCAGAAGGCTTCTTGCAGTGGCTGCTTTCCAGTATATTGATATGTTTGTCTTTTTCTTTTGTGGCTTTATTTCAGAGGATAGGTGCGGCTGATATTCAAGTACCAAAAGCAAAGTTTTGATTGCACTATATTGAGGTTTCCCCTATGCTTTCAACCGATAGAAGTCTGCTTTTCTGCTGTGGTTTCTCTTTAACAGCTTTCCTCTTCCTATTGTTATATCTTCTTAAGTGTAAGATCAGAGTCTTTCTTAAAGCCATAGAGCCACGAGCACAGAAACAGCCACTTCAATCCTTGCCGAACATAATCCCAAACTAAACTAGTCCCACCTGACTAGACCTGGCCCATATCCTTCCAGACTTTTCCTATTCATGGACTTATTCAAATTTCTTTTTAATCATTGTAACTGTGCCTGCATTCACCACTTCCACACACGTATCACTCTCTGTATAAAAAAAGCTGCCCTTCATGTCTTTTTCAAATTTTTCTCTTCTCACCTTAAATATATGCTCCCACCTTAGGGAAAAGACACCTACCATTCACCTCAAGATTTTATAAACTTCCCATCAGGTTTCCCCCCCCCGCCAGTCAACCTTCTATGCTCTTGTGAGAAAAGTCCAGCCTATTTTTAAACTGAAACCTTCCATGCCCAGCAACATCCCGGTAAATCTTTCCTGAACTCTCTCCATCTTAATAATACCCTCCTAGGACAAGGCGACCAGAACTGGACCCAGTGCTCCAGAAGAGGCCTCGCCAATGCCCTGTACAATCTCAACATGATGTCCCAACTCCTGGACTCAAAGGTCTGAGCAATGAAGTCAGTTATACTAAACGCCGCCTTCACCATCCTGTTTACCTGTGATGCAAATGTGAATATAAAGCTGTTAGAAATCAGTGGATATATCCTGCACCCCACAGGTCTGCAAAGTCCTGGACTGGGCTAAAAACACTGACTGTTTCCTCTTTTCTCCAATAAAATTAAATCTCTAAAAATAAACAATGTTAACTGGTTCTTGAGAACATTCCAGGGCCCTCTTTATAATCCTGTCTCTCCCTGACTCTTGTGCGGACAAAATCGGCGTGGAGAATATTTTCTCCATGAGGCATGATACATGCAAAAGTGGATCTCCAGGAACTTGTCATCTGGATTTCCAGAGATAACAAAGTGTAGAGCTGGATGATCACAGCAGGCCAAGCAGCATCTTAGGAGAAGGAAGGCTGACGTTTCAGAATCCCCATACCCTCCCCCATTTCTGAAGAAGGGTCTAGGCTCGAAACGTCAGCTTTCCTGCTCCTCCGATGCTGCTTGGCCCGCTGGGTTCATCCAGCTCTACACCTTGTTATCTCAGATTCTCCAGCATCTGCAGTTCCTGTTATCACTGGATTTCCAGGTCTGTGTGTGGATCCTGGGGGACTTGACAGTAGGATCCCAGTGGGTACCGGAGGGAATTGTGATTGGATGCCAGAAGATCTTGGAAGTGAATTACTGCATTTGTGAGTGAATTATTGAGGGATCTAAGTGAATGTTTGGGAATCTTTGTGTGAACCCTTTTAGGTTCTGAGAGTATACATTGGAGTGTGAGGATGGATTCCCAGAAATCTGGCAGTTGGTCATGCAGTGGTTCCCGAGTTGATATTAAGGGATCTCTGACTCAACCTGATGGGACCTGAGTGGGTTCCTAGCATCTGAGAATGGATAGTGTGTGTGTGTGTGTGTGTGTGTGTGTGTGTGTGTGTGTGTCTGCACATATGTGTGGGTGTGTATGCATGTGAGAGAAACATGAGGGAGGGGAGTTGACTTGTGGTGGGGAGGGGAATGCTGATGTTGGGGTGGTATCAGTTCATTGCACACTGAGTGTCGCTTGAATTCCATGCTCCAAATTATTTGACGCCACATCTCCAAAACATTTTTGCTTGGAGTAGTTGCCTCTGACTTTCAGAAACTGGAGTGTGAGGTCCAGGCTCAGGTCCATATTTGTGTCTCATAGAAACATAGAATATAGGGGCAGGAGTAGGCCATTTGGCCCTTCAAGCCTGATGTGCCATTTATTATGAACATGGCTGATCATCTCACTCAGTACGTTGTTTCCATTTTCACCCCAGACCCTTTGATCCCTTTAGCCCTGAAATTGACCCTTCTTGAAAACACTCAATTTTCTTTTCACCTCAGCTGCTTTCTGTGGCAGAGAATTGCACAGTTTTACCACTCTCTGGGTGGGGACAGTTCTCCACATCTCAGTCTAAAATGGCTGATCTTGGATTCTTGAGACTTTGCCATCCCTGGTTCTGGTCTCCCTGATCATGGGGGACCATTTTTGCTTTGTTTAATACTCTTGTACTGCACACTGGTGTGAGAACTCTCTGAGCAACGTTTTATGTTTCTGACAGAAATCAGAGTCCCTCGGCTTAGTGCCCATGGCAGGAATTTGATATGACACTGCTTCCCTGCACTTTATTGCTCTGTCCCTACCCATACTGGGCACGGCGGGACTTCTGTTCAGTACAACGTGCTGTCTAGCTTTCTGCTTTAGCTTGTCACAGTTTATCAAAACAAACCCATCTCTTAACACGTGGTGTTGTGGCTTCTTTAATCAGACTGTTGTGCAGAAGAATTACTTTGTGTGGTGAGATTATCAGCCGTCTTGTTCAGAATTTTACTGTCCCAGGCGGGAAGGAAGCTGCTATCCCCCTCTCCGGTTACACCACCGTTTATTAAAGAGAGTTTTTAATAGCAGGAAACATTAAGAACTGGTTATTACATCCCATTGACTTGTGGCCCCTATTTGATGAAACCTCCTTAGCTGCCTGTGGTATGAGCATACTCCTGTTACCTAGTAACTTCGCTTGTACGTTATCCGATAGCAAACACCCTGCTCCAGTTTCAGCTCTGTCTCCCAGGAAAGAGGAGCAGGGATTGAAGAGAGCAGGGTGAAGATTCTTGTAAAGAGTGAAGGTCAGTGACAGGGAGCAAGACTAACACAGGGGGCCAACACAGTGAGAGAACACAATCAGACGAAGAGAAAGTGGCAGAAGTTAAACTGGGGACAAGGTATAAGGATAAAACAAAGGAGAACGTTGTGGTGAGTGGAAGGGGGATGAAGGGACAGCAGGAAGGATGTCTGTGAATGTAAAAAAAAATTAAGACAGAGACAAAGCTCACTGCTCTTTCCTCTTAATGCTATAGCCCTGACTGCCAAAGCTCACTGCTCTTTCCTCTTAATGCTATAGCCCTGACTGCCAAAGCTCACTGCTCTTTCCTCTTAATGCTATAGCCCTGACTGCCAAAGCTCACTGCTCTTTCCTCTTAATGCTATAGCCCTGACTGCCTTGCTCTCCTCTATTCTTCCTCCTTCAATCTGAATGAATGTTTTTATGGTCACATGTACTTTACAGTAGAACACAACAAACTACAGTGAAAAGCTTTCATTTGCTGGCAGGTTCAGTGCCACTTTGAATAACTTAAGAATAAGGGGGAAAGAAAAGATATATCTTAAAGAGAGCCCTGAGCCAGCTCGTCATCAACTACACCTCTGCTGCCTGCCTTCTGTACTGCTTGACCGCCGTCTACACCAGACCCAACCAACACTGAATTTGCCAGTCCTCAGGTGCCATCTTTCACCTCTGGGCCATCACATGAGTGAAAAGAATGGAAGACATCTTTCTCCTGACCCTTTTTTTTTTGCCTGGAGATAACTGCAGGCCAGCAGAAGCCCAAACTAACAAGGATCCATGACGGTTCATTTTCCCATCCCTTTTTGGTGGAGTAAATCCACACAAAAAAAATGAGGAGCCAATGTATTCCGTTGTCTCATTTCCCTTGACTGAGAAATTGGTCGGGGGAGTGGGGGGGCCTCGCATTTGATTTCTGTCCCCTCATATAAAACCAAACTATGGGTTAATCAAAGAAAGCCAGTGTGGTTGGTTAACAATTTGACAAATTTTATGCAGTATACTTTGAAGTGGTGAAGGATAAAACAAAAGACATTTTCACATACTTTTGTAACTATTTACAGAGGAACACCTTATAAGCACACATGTCCTGAACTGAAACTCCAGTTTCACCTTGTATATAAGGATTGAGTTAATCCCCAGTTAGTGCCCACTACTTGCATCCAACTCAACATAATTAATATACAAAGAACAATGACTCGATCAATAACGGGAAAGCTAGTGTAGAGTAGGGGGTGGGGTCTTGGTGGGATGCCCTTCTGAGGGTCAGTGTGGACACAGTGGGCGAAATGGCCTGCTTCCAGACTGTAGGGATTCTGTGATTCAGGTAGTAGATGGCATTTGTGTGTAAGGAGGGCAATACAAAAATGGTATTATCATTCTTAATGCAGAGACTCAGCTAATTCGCCAAAGTTCTGGGTTCAAATCTCACCAAGGCAGATAGTGGGATCTGAATACAATAAAATATCTGGAATTAAGAGCCTAAGGATGTCCATTAAACCATTGCAAGTTGTTGGAAACAGCCCATCTGGTTTGCTAATGTCCTTTTAGGGAACAAAGTCTGCCATCCTTACCTGGTCTGGCTTACATGTGACTCCAGACCCACAGCAATGCAGTTGACCCTTAACTGCCCTCTGGACAATTAGGGATGGGCAATTAGTGCTGACCTAGCTGGGGAAGCCCACATCCCATGAATGAATTTAAAAAATTGGGGTTTGAGTTGAATTTTAATACATGGCTCACAAGAGGCATATTTGAAAAATTCAGATACTTGAGGAAATATAGCAGCAAGGATGGACAATTGAGTGAGGGACTAGAGTTGGAATAAAATGGATGTTATTCATATAGATGTGATAATGGGAACTGCAGATGCTGGAAAATCCAAGATAATAAAATGTGAGGCTGGATGAACACAGCAGGCCTAGCAGCATCTCAGGAGCACAAAAGCTGACGTTTCGGGCCTAGACCCTTCATCATAGAGGGGGGATGGGGTGAGGGTTCTGGAATAAATAGGGAGAGAGGGGGAGGCAGACCGAAGATGGAGAGAAAAGAAGATAGGTGGAGAGGAGAGTATAGGTAGGGAGGGGATAGGTCAGTCCAGGGAAAACGGACAGGTCAAGGAGGTGGGATGAGGTTAGTAGGTAGGAGATGCAGTCCAACCTGTCTCTGCCTCCCTAACCTGTTCTTCCTCTCACCCATCCCTTCCTCCCACCCCAAGCCGCACCTCCATCTCCTACCTACTAACCTCATCCCACCTCCTTGACCTGTCCGTCTTCCCTGGACTGACCTATCCCCTCTCTACCTCCCTACCTATACTCTCCTCTCCACCTATCTTCTTTTCTCTCCATCTTCGGTCCGCTTCCCCCTCTTTCCCTATTTATTCCAGAACCCTCACCCCATCCCCCTCTCTGAAGGGTCTAGGCCCGAAACGTCAGCTTTTGTGCTCCTGAGATGCTGCTGGGCCTGCTGTGTTCATCCAGCCTCACATTTTGTTATTCATATAGAGCTAGTTTGGATGAGGTACTCCAGAGTCAGTGTTGAGATAAATTTGTTTTCTTTGGATTGACGGAGAGACAAGGACCAAGTATCCAGGAGATAATTGCTGGGGTAAATGGGCATTGTTTCAGTTGAGGATGGATTAGGCTGGGGTTTCCTAGGGACTAGGTTCTGGTGGAAATGAATGAATCGTGGATGGAAGGATGTTGGGATGATGAACCCAAGGAGTGAATGCTGGGCCTGCTCTGTTCTCAAAACAAGGGACACAATCTAAACATTTTGAGGATAAGACCGTAAAACCAGGAGATATGGAACAGAGAAGGCCATTTGGGTCCTTGAGCCTGCTCAGCCCTTCAGTAGGATTAGGGCTGATCCACTTTCCTGTCCTTTCTCCATGTAGACGTTGATTTCCGAACTGATCACAAATCTATCAATCTCAGCCTTAAATATACACCAGGACAATTGTTCCTTCTGTGCTGTAAAGTTGTTAAAGTAACTAGAATGGATTGTGCTGCAGTACAGTTTAGCTCTGCCATGTTTTGGCTAATATTTTATTGCTCAAATAATGTAATTAAAACGCATTACCTTGTCATGTTGCAGTTTATCAGATGTTGCTGTCTGTAATTTGTCTGCTGTGTTCCCTACATTATAACGCTTGTTATTAGAATTCAACAGAGAAGACCTTGAAAATGTGAAAGGTCTGATAGAAATACAAGTCTTTTGTTTCCTTCCTTCATCAGCCCGGTGTTTTTAAAAAAAAAAGTAACCGTTAATATACCCAAATGTCGAAATGCGTGGCGACTCCACAAAATCGTCATCTGTGTTTGTTTTACTCCTTACTTGTAAACACGGCTATAAAGTTTGACAGTTTCACTTGGCCAAGTTTAGTGTCCAGGGAACAAAAAAACAGAAGTTGCAGGGGTAACTCAGCAGGTCTGACAGCATCTGTGGAGAGAAATTAGAGTCCGGTGGCCCTTCCTGTGCGGCTCTCAGAGTATCCCTGAGCAACACGCACAAATCAGATCGTGTCATGGGAGCAGTATTACCTGGTGTACTGCACATGCTCATTAGTACCTGTACATTCTGGGATGTGACACACTATCAGTGTGTACTGTATCATCCAGATAACTACTTCCCTTTAGTTTCTCTGCAGCCAGCAGTTTGGCAGGGTTGTCAAAGATTATGTAACTTGGAAGCTGATATATTAGTGGCCGAACCGCTTATGCTCCATGATTTTGTCTCATTGTGACAACAAATTAACATTGACGCAATTCCACTTACAATGAATAATGACATTATGCTGCATGTATTTGCAGCTGAGGAACAGGACATCAAGGCCGTCTGGGCCAAGGCTCCATACAACCTTCCTTCCATCCCATTGCATCTTGCCTTATCAGCATCGCCCCAAATTCCTTTCTCCCTCGTGTGTGTATACTTCTCCCTTGAACGATTTCTGTGCTGTTCACCTTCGCTCATTCTACTTGGAAATCAATCCCATGTTCCCAGCAAGATCACCTGAAAACTTTAAAATCCCAACAACAAGCTAAAGAAGGGTGTGGCACGCTGGCCGCTTAATTAAAGGAATTTTTTTTCTGTCATAGGCATTCCGAGACACTGTGCATACTCGTTGATAATTTTGCAGCCACTTATGTGACAGTCAGCAGTCAATGCCTATAATTCAAGGAACAGCGGCAACTCATTTGCGGGTTTACAGAGTGAGAACTCTATATTCTTATTGTGAATGAAGATGAAGTTTCCCTTTAGAGAGCAGCTTTTTCCATCACAGCTGCACTGTCAGCCCAGACTTAGTGCCAGTGTCCTGCTTCTGACTCGTTAGAATGCTCCCACAAGGATGCTGAAACAGATGAATCTGCACAATTCATCATTTACTGCAAAAGTAAATTACATGCCTAGAACCCACGCTAAAGACCCTCCTTTTATTTTGCAAAAAAGTTTGTTCATGTGAGTGTTTCAGGCAAGGCTGACATTTATCCTGAAGGAGGGTCACGGACCCAAAATATTAACTCTGCTTTCTCTCCAGACACTGCTTCGTCTGGCTGAGTTTCTTTGAAAAAAATTCTGATTTTGTTTCAGGGTTTCCAGCAGTTCTCGGTCCAGCATTTGTTGTCCTATTGCGCTTGGGAAAAGTGAGCTTCCATTCCAATCCTTGGAAGGTTAACGCTGTTAGGATTTTGATTTCCCCCCCCCCCCTCCGAAAACAGTAAAACAGCAATAATATAGTTCAAAGTCAAGATTATGTTGTCATCAGTTGAGTTCTGAATGTTTTTGCGTTTCCACTGAAGTTTTGTAGTTGGACTGAAGGGTGTGTTTCTGTGCTCTATGACTCTCTACATCTGGCTACAGATTTCATATCTTGGAACTATAACTCTGCTAACAGAACAATGTCATCTCAGCTTTTTGGTATTATAGTCATCTGGGGACAATTACTCTTGTCTCATAATGATGATTTATGTCGGGAGGGGTGGTTTGGTGTAACAGTAGGGGCTTTTAAATGCAAATAATGATGCAGCCATTACACTTCTGTTTGTTTGCATGTTTGAAAGATGCTGCCAAAGCAGGTAGTTTGAGTTATAAGTAGAGGCTGGATAGGCTGGGAGGTTTTTTTTCACTGGAGCATAGGAGGTTGAACATGATCCTTATGGGGTGGGGAGTATAGAGAAGGTCAATAGCAGATATCTTTTCCCTGGGGTGAGGGATCTCTAGACTAGGGACTGAATTTTTAAGATGGAAGGAGAAAGATTTTAAAAAAGACATGAGAGGCAACTTTTTTTTCACAAAAGTGAGTGGTTCAGGTGTGAAATGAACGGCCAGAGGAAGTGGTGAATGTGAGTACAGTGACTAAATTTAAAAGATATTTTGATAAGCACATGAACAAGAAAGGTTCGAAGGAATATGGGCCAAGCGCAGGCGTGGGATTAATTTAGTTTGAGATTATGGTCAGAATTATGGACGAGATGGACCAAAGTGTCTGCTTCCATGCTGTATAACTTTGATTCTAGCTCTGTGTTGTTCAGACTGACTGATGATGCTCTGAGTTCCAGATGCTCTTTAGATTAACAGTGATGTAAATGCTTCAAATCAAATTGTGCCTTTAATCTATGCTGAGTAGCACAGACAACTCAGCCATTGCTAATGACCAGAGATATATAGATCTCTGATGAATAATCTTTGTAGTCTGCAGTAAATTTAGATATGTATCTTGGATAGCTACACTGCACCGTCAGGGCTACAAACTCAATAACTTAACCAGGCTCTAAGTGATATAGACACCCCCAACAAATAACTTCCCAAATTCAAGCTTCATTTTGAACGCCTTTCTTCCTGATAAGTGACTGTATTTAAAATGTTTACATTTATTGCAGTGGCTAATTAAACATCCTCATTTTCTTCAAACTACAACACATTCCTTTCCTTTAAAAGATTAATCCAGATTAGGGAAGATGCTCAAATTAATTCATTTTCTGATGTACAAGTATCTTAAATCAAAAGCTACAAATTGAGTGAATTATAGTCTACCATTTCTTTCTCTCTGACGCACTCTTAAAAACACAATTCACATAAACTTTGTCTGGGTAAAGATTTTGACAATTGTGCTGCTGCTTTCCATCCGACAGTTTTTAAAAATGCAACTGAGTAGAAACTGGGAGAATTTGGGAAAAACAAGCGCCAAAATTCAATTTATTAGATAGAAATAATTCTCCCTGGAGAACTGGAGAGCTAAAATTGGGTGGCACAGTGGTTAGCACTGCTGCTTCACAGTGCCAGGGACCTAGGCTCAATTCCACCCTTGAGTGACTGTCTATACAGAGATTGCAAATTCTCCCCATTCCTCTGGGTGCTTGGGTTTCCTCCAACAATCCAAAGATGTACAGGGTAGGTGAATTGAGTCCAGGAATGTGCTGGCTAGTTGGGTTAGCCATGGGAAGTGCAGGATTACAGGGATTGGGTAGTGGGATGGGATGCTGTTCAGAGAGTCGTTGTGGACTCGATGCGCTGGATGGTCTGCTCCCACATGGTAGGAATTCAACGAGTCTAAAAGGCTGAGATGACATTGACCATGTTATGTTAGCAGAGTTACAGTTCCAAGGCAACTTGATTTATTATTGTCGCAGGTACCTTGTTACAGTGAAATGTTTTGTTTTGCAGGAGTACAGGCAGATCATACCATATAGAGGGAATGAGGGTGATAGGACAGAGTGACGTGATGTTATAGCTGCAGAGCAGGTGCACAAAGAGTGAGATCAACAATAAATTTAAAATTTTGAGAGGTCCATTTAGAAGTCTAATAACAGTCAGGAAGAAGCTGCTGCAGTTGAATCTGTTTGTACATGTGCTTAAGCTTTTGTATGTTCTGCCTGATTGAAGAAGTCGGAAGAGATTATAACCGGGGTGGGAGGAGTCTTTGATGTTGGTTGCCTTCCTGAGGTAGTGAGAAGTGTAGATGGAGTCAATGGATGGAAGGTTGGATTGTGTGACGGGCTCGGCTGTGTTCACAACTGTCTGTAGTTGCTACAGCCCTGGGCAGAGCAGTTGGTATAGCAAGCCATGATGCAACTAGAGAGAATGCTTTCCATGGTGCATCTGCAAAAATGGGCAAGAACCTCTTGCAAAAATTGAGGCCTTCATAAAAACTTAAATGAAAACTGACAAGCATTCAAAACTCAATGCAAGAGATCGATTTTGTTCCCACTGCAAAATTCATAAATTTTGAATGAAAGATAAATGGAAATGGAACATTGAAAATTTCAGTAATTGTGACCGAATGGTGATTTTTTTTTTTGCAAAGCATTTTGATTCTGTCAGCGAGAGATAAAGCTCGCTATGCCATCTTCGTGGTGTGCCAGGGAGCTCTGAAAGACTGGCTACCAAACTAATATTGAAACTTTTAATAATGTGCCCTCTGTTGACTTGAAATAAATTTAACAGGCACGTGTGGATGTATGAAATGTAAACAGCTGTTCTTAATAAAGCATGCAGTTATAACATATTGTTAGAGTTGTGTTGAAAGATTACAATAATAATGTACACCACAGACTCAATGACACTTGGTGTTAAAAACATTGCCAGAATGTTCTGAGAGTTAAATTGAGTTTGCGGAGCATGGAAAAGGCTGGTACGTGAGAGTGCCAAGAGTCTACTATAAAGAAGCGTAAGTGTTTTAATGTGAACATCTCTGGCTGTGACATATCTTTATAGAAATGCAAGATGTTGCATTTTGTTGGGGCAAACCATGGCAGCACTCGCACAGTCAATGGTAGAGCTCTGGGAAGTGTTATAGGACAAAGAGATCTCGTGGTACATGCTCACAGCTCCTTGAAAGTGGAGTCGGGTAGCCAGAGGGTGGTGAAGAAGGCTCTCGGCATGCTTGCTTTCATCAGTCAGAGCATTGAGTGCAGGAGTTGGGGTGTCTTGTTGCAGCTGTACAAAACATTGGTGAGGTCACATTTGGATTTCTGTGTACAGTTCTGGTCACCCTACTATAGAAAAGATATTATTAAACTACAAAGAGTGTAGAAAAGATTTACTAGGATGGTACCTGGAATGGAAGGTTTGAGTCATACGGGGAAGCTGGATAGAGAAACTTTTCTTTATCTGTAGAGCAGGAGTCTGAGGGTTGACTGTATAGAGGCCTATAAAACCATGAGAAACTTGGGTAAGGTAGATAGCCAATAGCTTTGCTCTATGGTAGGGGAGTCCAAAACTAGAGGACATAGGGTTAAGGTAAGAGGGGAGATTTACAAAAGGGTCCAGAGCGGCAGTTTGTTCACCCAGAGTGTAGTGAGTGTCTGGAATAGGCTGCCAGAGGTAGTGGTGGAAACAAATACAGTTTTGTCATTTAAGAAACAGGTACATGGATGGGATGTCTATGGAGGGATATGGACCAAACATAGGCAAATGGGGCTCGATTAATTGTGCAAGCTGGGCAGCAGGGGCAAGTGGGGCCAAAAAAAGTTTCCAAGCTATAAATGTCTATGACTTTATTGTGTTACATACTTAGATTTAAATTTTTCTATTGATATTTGTAAATTTTAAAAAAAACTGCACTTTAAACACCTTTTAACAGTGTTTAAAGATATTATCACTTGAGCAGAAATTAAATATGTTTAAGGCAGCTTGTAACGATGTGGTTGAGATGCCTCCAGTCAGCCTGCGGGACGAGAGCAGAGAATGACGTTAAAATTCTAGAGTTTACAGCCAAGTTTCAGTATTAATGAAACTAGAAACTAGCCCAGTTACATAGCAGCATTTAAATGAAAGTACTGCTTTGATAGACCACTAGACATTGACAATGGAATGCAATGGGTAGATTTCATTGTGCCAGCAATTACAAGTTTAGCATAGTCCCCTCAATGATTTGAAATGCACTGAGGAGAAATGTCTTCACACAGCTAGTGCTGAGCCTGAGAGTGGTTGTCTGCCACAGAAAGCAGTTGGGACTAAAGCATTGAGTGTTTTCATGGAATCCCTGCAGCGCACAAACAGGCCACCTAGCCCATCGAATCTCCAAAGAGCACCCCACCCAGAACCCTAACCCCACATTAACTAAGGCTAACCCACCTAGTCTACACATACTTGGTAAGGAATAATGCTTAGGGCTAAAGAGATCAAAATGTATGGCATTAAAGTGGGAACAGGGAACTGAGTTGGATGATCAGCCATGATCATGTTGAGCAGATGGAGCAGGTTTAAGGGGCCCTTTGGCCTATTCATGTTCCTGACATATGTTTTTCTGTGATTTCTTTCTTTCTAACAACAGCCAGGCATTGGTAAATTAACACCTATAACACTTAGACATTTTCATTTCTAATTGAATTGGGAAATGGTTTCACATCCAACACCAGGGAGCTGATGCAGGAAAGCTGTGCAAGACCTTGGACAGGATGCTGAGGAAATCTCCTAAATTGTTACTAAAGTTGTGGGGCTGGAAGTGAGTGTGAGCGTGAGTGGTGGAAGATGCATATATTAATTTACAGAGCCCTGCTCTTTGCAAACAGAAAGAACTGCACTATATCAATTTCAACTTAACAGCATAGGTGACAGCCATTGGCTGGTTCATTTCAGAGGGCAATGCTCTGTCACCTATCAGACCCAGCCTGCCTGGTTTAAAATACAAATGATGCCTGGCAATTAACTGTCAATCAGAATTATTGGATTCAATCTCCATGGCAACACTGCAGGGCAAGCTGCAGGGCAATGGCCGTGTGCAGGCAGATGGGATTAGAAAGGGATCTGGATGTCTTTGGGTTGACATGGGAAAGATGGCCCCTTTCTGTACTGCATCATTTAGACTCATACAGCACTACAGCTTGGAATCAGATCCTCCAGTCCAACCTGTCCATGCAAACCAAGTTTTCCAAACTAAACTAGTTCCATTTACCAGTGTTCGGCCCGTATCCCTCTAAATCCTTGCTATTCATGTACCCATCCAAATGTCTTCTACATGTTGTAACTGTGCCAGTCTCCACAATTTCCTCTGGCCTGTCGTTCCACAGACAGACCACCCTCTGTGTGGAAAATGTTGCCCCTCAGGTACCTTTTAGTGCCTATCCTCTCACCCTAAAATTATGTCCCCTAGATTTGAACTCCCCCACCTTAAAGAAAAGACCTTTGCTATTCATCTTATCAATGTCCGTCATGATTTTGTAAACCTCTACAAGGTAATTCCTCAACGTCCTATGCTCCAGGGAACAAAGGGCCAGTCCATTCAGCCTCTCTCTGTTTCTCAGCCCCTGAAACATCCTGGTAAATCTTTTCTGAACCCTCTCCAGCTTAATAATATCCTTCCTACAGCAGGATGACCAGAAATATACACAGTATTCCAGAGGAGGCCTGTACAAACCTCAACATGATGTCCAAAGTCCTGCATTCAGTGAGAAGTGAGTTAGATTAAAAGGTGTGTTCCCAAGCTGTATGACTGACTCTATCAAATAAGTTTGGGTTTTCCTTGGATTTTCTGGTCAGTACTTTTTCATGTTCTCTCTTGCCTTCCTAATCTCCATTATAATTCCACCCCTGACATTTTCCATACACTTCTCTAGGCTCCTTCCAACAATGTTGAGCTCTTGGCATTTGATATAAAGTAATTTTCCAAATATGACACACAACCCAAATATAATGTGCAATTGGACTTTCATGAACAAAAAATTCACCATTACCTTATCACCATGCGTGTTATACGGTTAAACTTCTGAAATTCTTGCAGTCAAAGTGTTACTTATCACAAGTATATGGCAGATTAGATGCTGGTGAGGGACATCTGCTACCACAGGGGGTTTAGTTCCAGCCTTGCTCTCGCCTTCACTATTTTTTTTGGCTCATCCAGTTCAGTTTCTGGTCAAGGGTAACCCCCAGGATTTTGATAGTGAAGATTCAGCGAAGGTAATGCCATTGTCCTGGGAGTGTTTGATTGAGGACAGTTTAGAGGAAGCTTTACAAGGGATGGCAGTTCGATTCTCCTCTTGTTGAAAATGTCTGTTGGCTGACATTTGTGTGGCGCGAATGTTACTTGCTACTTGCCATCCCAAGGGTTTGCTGCTTTTGAACACGGACTGCTTCAGTATCTGAGGAGTCACAAATGATGCTGAACATTGTGTAATCATCAGCGAACATCCTCATTTCTGACCTTATGACGGAGGGTAGGTTGTTGATGAGGCAGTTGAAGATGGTTGGGTCTAGAACACAACCCTGGCTCCAGTTTTTGCTGGGGCTCCTTAATTCAAACATAATCTGGATATCCAGGGCAATCATTCTGACCTCACCTCTGTACACTTTGTCCATATTTGAATCAATGTTTGAATTAATATTGGAGTAAATTAAATTCCCCTTTGTTAATTTAGTTTACAGTATACTTGCTTTTCTATCCCTCCGACTGTTTGAGACCATAACACAGGCCCAGTGGCTAGCACTGTTGCCTTTCAGCACCAGGGACCTGAGTTTGATTCCAACCTCAGACAACTATCTGTATGGAGTTTGCACGTTATCCCTGAGTCTGTGCGGGTTCCCTCCCACCGTCCAAATGAGGTGCATTGGCCTTGCTGAGTTGCCTCATAGTGGCCAGGGATGTGCTTTCTAGATGAGTCAGCCAATGGGAGATGTAGGGATGGGATAGGGGAGGTGGGTCTGGTCAAGATGCCCTTCAGAGTGTCAATGTTGGATGTGCTGAATGGCCTGCTTTCCACACAGTAAGGATTCTAAGATTGCTCCTGCTTTTTTGGCAGCCATTCAATTCCATTCAGCAAGTTGTTACATTCTGGAAAGGATGGTGGAAACATATTCAATAATGGTTTTCAAGAGCAAATCGGATAAATGCTTAAAGCAAAATAATGTATGGATTATGGGAAAAGAGCAGCAGTAGGCTCTTCGAAAGAACTAGCTCAGGCACAATGGGATGAATAGCCTCATTCTGTGCTACATCTCTGTGTGGCCCTCTGATTCTTTAAGTTCTTTTCAACAAGCCACATCATTGCATCTAATGCAGTTCTTGCAACATGATTTTTGCAACTATTGATTTATTTAAAGAGATTATGGTGTCCTAACCACTCTGCCATCTGACAGAGATTCTCCTGATGAGAGTTGCTGGATTTGTTTGATGTTCTTGTGATTAATGTAAGCTGCACAGTATATCATTAACAGCAAAACATAAGGCTTCCTGTAATTTGGTCAACATTTTACAAACAGTTGCTGAGAGATCTGGTTCAGAGTGCTTAGTGAGATGAATGGGAATGACACCCAGGAGGTTCCAAACGTAGGACAGCTCCCAATTCCAATTTTCTATCTCTCGGCGATACAATACATTATCATGAAGCCAACCAGCTAAATTAATAGAGTCATAGACATTTATAAAATGGAAACAGACCTTCAGCCCACCTTGTCCAACTGGTCCATACCAACTACATATCATAAATTAATCTCATCCCACTTGCCAGCATTTGGCCCATATCTCTCTCAACCCTTCCTATTCATACATCCATCCAGATACCCTTGAAATGTTGTATCTGTAACAGACTCTACCACTTCCTCTGGCAGCTCCTTATATACACACACCACCCACTGCCTGAAAAAGCTGCCCCTTGGGTCCCTTTAAAACCTTCTCTCTCCCTTGGAAGGGCAGAAGATATGCAAGTTTGAATACACATACAAATAGATTCAAGTATAGCTTCTTCACTGCTGTTATCAGACTTTTGAATGAACCTCTCAAATGTTAACGTCGCGCTGTCTGTCATGCTCTCTCTCTGCACCTTCTCTGTGGTTGGAACACCGTATCCTGCACTCTGTTCTGCTACCCCGGTGCACTTTGTTATCAGCCTGTATAGCACACAGAACAACACTTTTCACTGTATTTTGGTACGTGACAACAATCTATTAATCAATTAAACCAATCATCCCTAGCTTTGGACTCCCCTACAACTTAATCCACTGGATCTCATCTGCTAACCAATGACATTCATCATAGAATCATGCAGGATGGAAGGTGGCCATTTGGCCCACTGTACTCATGCTGTTTCTTTGAAAGAGCTATTCAATTAGTCCCAGATGGTCATTTTTAATTTTCATGTATTTCCTTTTGGAAGTTCCAAATAAATCTGCTCCTGTTCAGATTCTAGATATCAACAATTCCCTCTGCTTTTTAAAAAAAATCTCCTTTTGGCCCTATTTTGTCTCACAAAGACAATGTAGCCTTCACAATCTGAAAATAAACAAAAGAAGGATCCTCAAGAATGGGAATGGAGAGAGGTCTTACAGAATGTGACAGCAGATGCTGACTGTAGGGGCGAGGAGTAAACCTGAGAGACCATATTCCCATCTCGTTCACCTAGCACACAGAGTACCAAGGTCAGCAAGAGAATTCATGAGCTCCTACTAATGGAATAGCTAAGGAAGAACTCGGGGCTGTTGATGTATGCATCTGCACATCTTGCAGGAAGGTAAGTTGTGACTGAGGGCCACCATTCACTGTGAGCAGTATTTACAATATACAGAAATAGTGAGATTCATCTTAGATTCATTTGTAGTTACAATTGAGGAATTTTGGAGTAAAACTCACTGACTGGAAAAGGGAGAGCAAGAGGAGGGGGAAGAGGATAGTTGGGGGAGAAGAAGTGGCAAGAAATGAGGGAAGGCTAAGAAACTAGGGAAGAGAAGAAGGAAGGGAGAGGATGGAAAGGGAACGGGGATTGGGCCAGAGGAGGAGGAGAGGGCAAGAGTGAGGAGATGAGAGAAGAGAGGGAGGGGAAGTAAAATTGTTGGGGAGAGGTGGGGAGGGAAGATGAAGGGGAATGCAGGAGGAGGATAGTGTCTCTGTCAACTAATTCTCTTTCAGAGAAAGTGGATTGCAAGGAAGAATTATACAATCCCTACTGTGCAGACAGAGGCTATTCAGCCCACAAAGTCTGCACTGACCCTCCAAGGAGCATCCCACTCAGATCGTCCACCCCAATCTTATCCCAAAAATCCCAAGTTTAACATGTCTAATCCACCTAGCCTTCACACTGTGGGGCACTTTAGCACGGCCAATCCACCCTAACCTGCACACCATTGGACTGTGGGAGAAAATCCACGCAGACACAGAGAATGTGCAAACTCAGCACAGACAGTCACCCAAGGCTGGAATCAAACCTGGGCCTCTGGTGCTGTGAGGCAGCGGTACTACAGGAAGTGCCTAAGATTTTTGACTACCCAGTGAAACTGACCTTGGGTTGACTAATGACATTTTCTAGCTGCTCAGAATAGTGGCAGTGCGTGGGTACAGGCTGAGATCACTCAGACACATGGTTTTAATATGCGCTTTCTCAGGAGCATCCACAGCGATATCTGCTGATCTACCTTGACAATGAGTCACGTAGGCAAAACCCAAACACCAACTGATGAATTGAACTCTACTCCCAAAGCAGCCTCCTTCCTCTCTCCTGGACAATCTCACTTCCAGGAAATAGCTTTTCCGAACCAACTACCTTCCTCTTCAGGACAGTGAATGCTTCATCGACCACAATGACCAATGCCTTGGACATTGTGCAAAGATAGTTTGCCAGTTAAGATTCATTTCCACAAAGGTCAACAACAGAGCTGAACCCAAGTTGTTCACATTAACAAAGGCAGTGCATAGAGTCTCCTATGGCCTGGGAAGGAGTAATAGTGAGAATAAGCATTCCCTGGTGATGAACTCTCATTCCCATCTTGTTAGCAACAATTCCCATCAATGTGATGTTACTGAAGTGAGTTATTAATGTACAGAATAATGGTATTGATTACAATGTCTTGTATCCATCTGTTTATATTCCCCACAGAATATTATTGCATTGGAGGCTGTTCAGAGAATGTTCACTACGTTAATTCTAGAGGTGAAAGACTTGCCTTATGAGGAGAGTTTGTGTGAATTAGACTGATCATAGAATAATTCAATACAGAGAAGACCTTTTGGCCGATTAGAGTCTGCACTGAAGAAACTATCTAAGTCTGCACTATTCCTACTCTCTAGCACTTGGCCCCACAGCTGGTAATTTTATTGACACATGTGGACGCGATGCCATCTCATTTGGTGCCAACATTATCGCCAATCATTGTGTGTTGAAGTGTGGAACTCTCGAATTGGATGTCATTATGCGACCCGTTACTTCAGTCAGTGAAACAAATCAAAGCACCTTGGAGTTAGGGAACTGCAAGTGCAGGCTAGACCGTTTTGTGGTTGGGGAAGGTGAAATGATTTGAGGGGAAACAACATTCCGTCCTTGTGCCTGGCACTTCTGAAATGGTGCAGTCAGTGCAACAGAAAGTGTAGGGATAGATGGTAATGGGCTAGATTGCAGCATCTCCTTCCGGAGGGAGCTGTCTATAGACTGCAGACAATAGTCTATCAATGTAACTCTACAATGTAATTGCACTCATTTTGATCCCTAACTCTGGCCAAATTGATTCTATCCTTGAACCCTCTGAGACAGCCTCTTTCTCCAGCATTGTAATGCTCTCCTAACCAATGCTGCTACTGTTCCTCCTTTCTCTTCCTTTCTATCTTTTCTGACCAAGAATATTTAACACCCAGTCTCATCCACCCTCATGCCAGATCCCTTGTCACCACATTATGGGCAGCATGGGAGGCTCAGTGGTTAGCACCATGGCCTCACAGTGCCAGGAAACTGAATTCAATCCCACCCTCCGCTGACTGTCTATGAGGAGTTTGCACGCTCTCCCAGTGTCTGCATGCATTTCCTCCCACAGACCAAAGATGTGCAGGTTAGGTGACTTGGCCATGGGGAAATAAAGAGCTGGGGTGGACCAAGGTGGGATACTCTTCAGAGACTCAGTGGGCTGAATGGTTTCCTGCCTTTATAGGGATTTGATGACATCGTAATGTAACTCCCTCATTTTATTCATGGAACTCTGTGCATTCACGCACATGCACAGCAACCCTGTTTTAGCTTTCATATTTTCTCCCATACTCCGACTTCACCTGTGCTCTTACTATTCTCTCTGTGCTAGCCCTGTCTGTCTCTCCAAGAATTTTAGGAACCCTAGTACTCATCTGTGATGTTCTCTCTTGGTTCCTGTATAAGAGGGATAGGTTCCACCTCGATTGGAAGGGAACCAGTATCCTGGCAGGGAAATTTACTCGTGCTACTCAGGAGGCTTTAAATTTGCAGGTGGCAGAGGGTGGGACCCAAAGTGAGAAAAGAGATAAACCTGAGGCTGGTACGGTTGAGAAAAGGAGCACGTTAAATAGTCGAGGCAGGCAAGAGCAAGGCAGAGAATGAGGTAGGGCTGATAAATTATACCACATTTACTTCAATGTAAGAGGCCTGACAGGTAATGCAGATGAACTCAGGAACATGAGACTGGGATATCATAGCTATTACAGAAATGTGGCTTCGGGATGGACTGGTCTCGGCAGCTTAATGTTCCAGGCTTTTGATGCTATAGGAATGATAGAAAGGGAGCAAAGAGAGGAGGAGGAGTGGCATTTTTGGTTAGGGATAACTAATGACTGTGCTTAGGGAGGATATTCCTGGGAGGTAGTCCAGTGAAGTTATATGGGTGGAACTGAGAATCAAGAAAGGGATGGACACCTTGTTGGAATTGTACTACAGTGCACCCCCCCCCCCCCCCCCCCCCACCAATAGTCAGTGGGAAATTGAGAAGCAAATATTATAAGGAGATCTCAGCTATCTGTAAGAAAAATAGGGTGGTTACGTTGGGGGTCTTAACTTTCCAATCACAGACTGGGACTGCCACAGTGTTAAGGGCTTGGACGGAGAGCAATTTGTTCAGTGTGTACAAGAAAATGTCTTATTCAACATGCAGATGTACCTACTGGAGAAGCAGTGAAACTTGACCTAAAGCAAGGCCAGTGACTGAGGTCTCAGTGGGGGAGCGCTTTGGGTCCAGTGATCATAATTCTATTAGTTTTAAAATAGTGATGGAAAAGAGTAGACCTGATCTAAAAGTTCTAAACTGGTGTGTGGCCAATTTTGTTGGAGTTAGGTGGGAACTTTCAAAAAGTTGATTGGCAGAGGGAGGTGCTGTTCACAGGTGAAGACACCATTGGAAAGTGGAAAGCTGTCTAAAATGAGATAGCGAGAGTTGAGGGTCAGTATGCTCCTGTTAAAGCCGGTATGTGTAACCAATGCTGGATGTGCTCTCCGTTTGATGCTTTGATGACAAAGCTCCAGGCTCACGTGACCCCCATTCATAGAAGTAGCTGTGGAGAGTGAATGAATGAGAATTTCAAATTCCCAAGACTATATTGCACTCTCGGTGTGCTGCCATGGAAACAGCAGTGCAGGCAATTTCATCAGAGCACCTCAAACACAGGAAGTGCACAGCAGTGAGCACAGATCAGCTGCAGTGATATGAAGCTGCCCTTTCTGTTTCCTCAGAGACACCTGCCTTTTATAGGACAGCATGTGGTTTCCTCACTTATCAAAGTAGCCAGGTTGATTCATCCTTTACAGCCTCGTCAGCAATCTTCGTAGAACTTCTGCACATCAATTTAAACTGCCACACTGCGCCTAGCTCGCAACTTGATGGCAACAAGACTCTCAGTACTTAGAGTCAAACAAATGGTTTGTAAACTCAGCGTGCTCTTACATACACACTCTCTCACACAATCTCCCCCTCCTCTCTCTCTCTCTCTCTCTCTCTCTCTCTCTCTCTCTCTCTCTCTCTCTCTCTCTCTCTCCCTCCCTCTCTCCCTCCCTCCCCACGCTCTCCCTCCTCTCTCTCTCTCACCCACACTCTCTCTCTCCCCCCCACACTATCCCTTCTCTCTCTCTTCTGCCCCCACACTCTGTCTGTGTCTCTCTCTCTTCCCCCCCCCACTCTCTCTCTCCCCCCCACACACTATCCCTTCTCTCTCGCTCTCTCTCTCGCTCTCTCTCTCCCCCTCTCCCCCCCACACTATCCCTTCTCTCTCTCTTCTGCC